>NC_080052.1:609266-637686 GCF_026212465.1 Amaranthus tricolor | reverse complement strand
GTAATTTCTAGCATATGACTATGATTTTCAATTCTAACCACTTCAATACATTAATATATACCAAATAGTATTAAGTTTCGTGCAAAACAAACCAAGTTTGAGGTACTGTATGCGCAAAAGTGCCAAGAACGCTTAAAAACCCTTAAAATCGCAATTTAAACTTGTAATTTCAAGCATATGACTAGGATTTTCAATTCTAACCACATGAACATATTAATATATCCAAAAATATTGTTGTGTGCCATGTTCGTGCAAAACAAACCAAGTTTGAGCTACTTTATGCGCAAAAGTGCCAAAAAACGCTTAAAAAACCCTTCAAAATCGCAACTTAACATGTAATTTCAAGCATATGACTTTGATTTTGAATTCTAACCACTTCAACACAATAACATATACCAAATAGTGTTTTGAGCCATGTTTCGTGCATAAAAAACATAGCTTGAGCTACATTATGCGCAAAAGTGTCAAAAACGCTTAAAAACCCTCAAAAATCGCAACTTTAACATGTAAATTCTAGCATATGACAAGGATTTTAAATTCTAACCCGATCAACACAATAATATATACCAAATAGTGATGTGTGCCAAGTTTCGTGCAAAACAAACCAAGTTTGAACTACTTTATTACGCAAAAGTGCCAAAAACGCTATAAAAACCCTTAAAATCGCAACTTAACATGTAATTTCTAGCATATAACTAGGATTTTAAATTCTAAACACTTCAACACAATAATATATACCAAATAGTGTTGTGTGCATGGTTTCGTGCAAAACGAACCTAGTTTGAGCTACTTTATGCGCAAAAAGTGCCAAAAACGCTTAAAAACCCTTAAAATCGCAACTTAACATGTAATTTCTAGCATATTACTATGATTTACAATTCTAATCACTTCAATACAATAAAATATACCAAATAGTGTTGTGTGCCAAGTTTCGTGCAAAACAAACCAAGTTTGAGCTACTTTATGCGCAAAAGTGCCAAAAACGCTTAAAAAACCCTTAACATCGCAACTTAACATGTAATTTATAGCATATGACTATGATTTTCAAGTCTAACCACTTCAATACATTAATATATACAAAATAGTATTAAGTTTCGTGCAAAACAAACCAAGTTTGAGGTACTGTATGCGCAAAAGTGCCAAGAACGCTTAAAAACCCTTAAAATCGCAATTTAAATTGTAATTTCAAGCATATGACTAGGATTTTTCAATTCTAACCACTAGAACATATTAATATATCCAAAATATTGTTGTGTGCCATGTTCGTGCAAAACAAACCAAGTTTGAGGTACTGTATGCGCAAAAGTGCCAAAAACGCTTAAAAACCCTTAAAATCGCAACTTGACATGTAATTTAAAGCATATAACTTTGATTTTGAATTCTAAACACTTCAACACAATAATATATACCAAATAGTGTTGTGTGCCAAGTTTCGTGCAAAACAAACCAAGTTTGAGCTACTTTATGCGCAAAAGTGCCAAAAACGCTTAAAAAACCCTTAATATCGCAACTTAACATGTAATTTCTAGCATATGACTATGATTTTCAATTCTAACCACTTCAATACATTAATATATACCAAATAGTATTAAGTTTCGTGCAAAACAAACCAAGTTTGAGGTACTGTATGCGCAAAAGTGCCAAGAACGCTTAAAAACCCTTAAAATCGCAATTTAACTTGTAATTTCAAGCATATGACTAGGATTTTCAATTCTAACCACATGAACATATTAATATATCCCAAAATATTGTTGTGTGCCATGTTCGTGCAAAACAAACCAAGTTTGAACTACTTTATGCGCAAAAGTGCCAAAAACGCTTAAAAACCCTTCAAAATCGCAACTTAACATGTAATTTCAAGCATATGACTTTGATTTTGAATTCTAACCACTTCAACACAATAACATATACCAAATAGTGTTTTGAGCCAAGTTTCGTGCATAAAAAACATAGCTTGAGCTACATTATGCGCAAAAGTGTCAAAAACGCTTAAAAACCCTCAAAATCGCAACTTAACATGTAAATTCTAGCATATGACAAGGATTTTAAATTCTAACCCAATCAACACAATAATATATACCAAATAGTGATGTGTGCCAAGTTTCGTGCAAAACAAACCAAGTTTGAACTACTTTATACGCAAAAGTGCCAAAAAACGCTTAAAAACCCTTAAAATCGCAACTTAACATGTAATTTCTAGCATATAACTAGGATTTTAAATTCTAAACACTTCAACACAATAATATATACCAAATAGTGTTGTGTGCATGGTTTTCGTGCAAAACGAACCTAGTTTGAGCTACTTTATGCGCAAAAGTGCCAAAAACGCTTAAAAAACCCTTAAAAATCGCAACTTAACATGTAATTTCTAGCATATTACTATGATTTACAATTCTAATCACTTCAATACAATAAAATATACCAAATAGTGTTGTGTGCCAAGTTTCGTGCAAAACAAACCAAGTTTGAGCTACTTTATGCGCAAAAGTGCCAAAAACCGCTTAAAAACCCTTAACATCGCAACTTAACATGTAATTTATAGCATATGACTATGATTTTCAAGTCTAACCACTTCAATACATTAATATATACAAAATAGTATTAAGTTTCGTGCAAAACAAACCAAGTTTGAGGTACTGTATGCGCAAAAGTGCCAAGAACGCTTAAAAACCCTTAAAATCGCAATTTAAATTGTAATTTCAAGCATATGACTAGGATTTTCAATTCTAACCACTAGAACATATTAATATATCCAAAATATTGTTGTGTGCCATGTTCGTGCAAAACAAACCAAGTTTGAGGTACTGTATGCGCAAAAGTGCCAAAAACGCTTAAAAAACCCTTAAAATCGCAACTTGACATGTAATTTAAAGCATATAACTTTGATTTTTGAATTCTAAACACTTCAACACAATAATATATACCAAATAGTGTTGTGTGCCAAGTTTCGTGCAAAACAAACCAAGTTTGAGCTACTTTATGCGCAAAAAGTGCCAAAAACGCTTAAAAAACCCTTAATATCGCAACTTTAACATGTAATTTCTAGCATATGACTATGATTTTTCAATTCTAACCACTTCAATACATTATATATACCAAATAGTATTAAGTTTCGTGCAAAACAAACCAAGTTTGAGGTACTGTATGCGCAAAAGTGCCAAGAACGCTTAAAAACCCTTAAAATCGCAATTTAACTTGTAATTTCAAGCATATGACTAGGATTTTCAATTCTAACCACATGAACATATTAATATATCCGAAAATATTGTTGTGTGCCATGTTCGTGCAAAACAAACCAAGTTTGAGCTACTTTATGCGCAAAAGTGCCAAAAACGCTTAAAAAACCCTTCAAAATCGCAACTTAACATGTAATTTCAAGCATATGACTTTGATTTTGAATTCTAACCACTTCAACACAATAACATATACCAAATAGTGTTTTGAGCCAAGTTTCGTGCATAAAAAACATAGCTTGAGCTACATTATGCGCAAAAGTGTCAAAAACGCTTAAAAACCCTCAAAATCGCAACTTAACATGTAAATTCTAGCATATGACAAGGATTTTAAATTCTAACCCGATCAACACAATAATATATACCAACACAATAATATATACCAAATAGTGATGTGTGCCAAGTTTCGTGCAAAACAAACCAAGTTTGAACTACTTTATACGCAAAAGTGCCAAAAACGCTTAAAAACCCTTAAAATCGCAACTTAACATGTAATTTCTAGCATATAACTAGGATTTTAAATTCTAAACACTTCAACACAATAATATATACCAAATAGTGTTGTGTGCATGGTTTCGTGCAAAACGAACCTAGTTTGAGCTACTTTATGCGCAAAAGTGCCAAAAACGCTTAAAATCCCTTAAAATCGCAACTTAACATGTAATTTCTAGCATATTACTATGATTTACAATTCTAATCACTTCAATACAATAAAATATACCAAATAGTGTTGTGTGCCAAGTTTCGTGCAAAACAAACCAAGTTTGAGCTACTTTATGCGCAAAAGTGCCAAAAACGCTTAAAAACCCTTAACATCGCAACTTAACATGTAATTATAGCATATGACTATGATTTTCAAGTCTAACCACTTAAATACATTAATATATACAAAATAGTATTATGTTTCGTGCAAAACAAACCAAGTTTGAGGTACTGTATGCGCAAAAGTGCCAAGAACGCTTAAAAACCCTTAAAATCGCAATTTAAATTGTAATTTCAAGCATATGACTAGGATTTTCAATTCTAACCACTAGAACATATTAATATATCCAAAATATTGTTGTGTGCCATGTTCGTGCAAAACAAACCAAGTTTGAGGTACTGTATGCGCAAAAGTGCCAAAAACGCTTAAAAACCCTTAAAATCGCAACTTGACATGTAATTTAAAGCATATAACTTTGATTTTGAATTCTAAACACTTCAACACAATAATATATACCAAATAGTGTTGTGTGCCAAGTTTCGTGCAAAACAAACCAAGTTTGAGCTACTTTATACGCAAAAGTGCCAAAAACGCTTAAAAACCCTTAATATCGCAACTTAACATGTAATTTCTAGCATATGACTATGATTTTCAATTCTAACCACTTCAATACATTAATATATACCAAATATATTAAGTTTCGTGCAAAACAAACCAAGTTTGAGGTACTGTATGCGCAAAAGTGCCAAGAACGCTTAAAAACCCTTAAAATCGCAATTTAACTTGTAATTTCAAGCTTATGACTAGGATTTTCAATTCTAACCACATGAACATATTAATATATCCAAAATATTGTTGTGTGCCATGTTCGTGCAAAACAAACAAAGTTTGAGCTACTTTATGCGCAAAAAGTGCCAAAAACGCTTAAAAACCCTTCAAAATCGCAACTTAACATGTATTTCAAGCATATGACTTTGATTTTGAATTCTAACCACTTCAACACAATAACATATACCAAATAGTGTTTTGAGCTAAGTTTCGTGCAAATAAAACATAGCTTGAGCTACATTATGCGCAAAAGTGTCAAAAACGCTTAAAAACCCTCAAAATCGCAACTTAACATGTAAATTCTAGCATATGACAAGGATTTTAAATTCTAACCCGATCAACACAATAATATATACCAAATAGTGATGTGTGCCAAGTTTCGTGCAAAACAAACCAAGTTTGAGGTACTGTATGCGCAAAAGTGCCAAGAACGCTTAAAAACCCTTAAAATCGCAATTTAAATTGTAATTTCAAGCATATGACTAGGATTTTCAATTCTAACCACTAGAACATATTAATATATCCAAAATATTGTTGTGTGCCATGTTCGTGCAAAACAAACCAAGTTTGAGGTACTGTATGCGCAAAAGTGCCAAAAACGCTTAAAAACCCTTAAAATCGCAACTTGACATGTAATTTAAAGCATATAACTTTGATTTTGAATTCTAAACACTTCAACACAATAATATATACCAAATAGTGTTGTGTGCCAAGTTTCGTGCAAAACAAACCAAGTTTGAGCTACTTTATGCGCAAAAGTGCCAAAAACGCTTAAAAAACCCTTAATATCGCAACTTAACATGTAATTTCTAGCATATGACTATGATTTTCAATTCTAACCACTTCAATACATTAATATATACCAAATAGTATTAAGTTTCGTGCAAAACAAACCAAGTTTGAGGTACTGTATGCGCAAAAGTGCCAAGAACGCTTAAAAAACCCTTAAAATCGCAATTTAACTTGTAATTTCAAGCTTATGACTAGGATTTTCAATTCTAACCACATGAACATATTAATATATCCAAAATATTGTTGTGTGCCATGTTCGTGCAAAACAAACAAAGTTTGAGCTACTTTATGCGCAAAAGTGCCAAAAAACGCTTAAAAACCCTTCAAAATCGCAACTTAACATGTAATTTCAAGCATATGACTTTGATTTTGAATTCTAACCACTTCAACACAATAACATATACCAAATAGTGTTTTGAGCTAAGTTTCGTGCAAAAAAAACATAGCTTGAGCTACATTATGCGCAAAAGTGTCAAAAACGCTTAAAAACCCTCAAAATCGCAACTTAACATGTAAATTCTAGCATATGACAAGGATTTTAAATTCTAACCCGATCAACACAATAATATATACCAAATAGTGATGTGTGCCAAGTTTCGTGCAAAACAAACCAAGTTTGAGGTACTGTATGCGCAAAAGTGCCAAGAACGCTTAAAAAACCCTTAAAATCGCAATTTAAATTGTAATTTCAAGCATATGACTAGGATTTTCAATTCTAACCACTAGAACATATTAATATATCCAAAATATTGTTGTGTGCCATGTTCGTGCAAAACAAACCAAGTTTGAGGTACTGTATGCGCAAAAGTGCCAAAAACGCTTAAAAAACCCTTAAAATCGCAACTTAACATGTAATTTAAATCATATAACTTTGATTTTGAATTCTAAACACTTCAACACAATAATATATACCAAATAGTGTTGTGTGCCAAGTTTCGTGCAAAACAAACCAAGTTTGAGCTACTTTATGCGCAAAAGTGCCAAAAACGCTTAAAAAACCCTTAATATCGCAACTTAACATGTAATTTCTAGCATATGACTATGATTTTCAATTCTAACCACTTCAATACATTAATATATACCAAATAGTATTAAGTTTCGTGCAAAACAAACCAAGTTTGAGGTACTGTATGCGCAGAAAAGTGCCAAGAACGCGCTTAAAAACCCTTAAAATCGCAATTTAACTTGTAATTTCAAGCATATGACTAGGATTTTCAATTCTAACCACATGAACATATTAATATATCCAAAATATTGTTGTGTGCCATGTTCGTGCAAAACAAACCAAGTTTGAGCTACTTTATGCGCAAAAGTGCCAAAAACGCTTAAAAACCCTTCAAAATCGCAACTTAACATGTAATTTTCAAGCATATGACTTTGATTTTGAATTCTAACCACTTCAACACAATAACATATACCAAATAGTGTTTTGAGCCAAGTTTCGTGCATAAAAAACATAGCTTGAGCTACATTATGCGCAAAAGTGTCAAAAACGCTTAAAAACCCTCAAAATCGCAACTTAACATGTAAATTCTAGCATATGACAAGGATTTTAAATTCTAACCCGATCAACACAATAATATATACCAAATAGTGATGTGTGCCAAGTTTCGTGCAAAACAAACCAAGTTTGAACTACTTTATACGCAAAAGTGCCAAAAACGCTTAAAAACCCTTAAAATCGCAACATAACATGTAATTTCTAGCATATAACTAGGATTTTAAATTCTAAACACTTCAACACAATAATATATACCAAATAGTGTTGTGTGCATGCTTTCGTGCAAAACGAACCTAGTTTGAGCTACTTTATGCGCAAAAGTGCCAAAAACGCTTAAAAACCCTTAAAATCGCAACTTAACATGTAATTTCTAGCATATTACTATGATTTACAATTCTAATCACTTCAATACAATAAAATATACCAAATAGTGTTGTGTGCCAAGTTTCGTGCAAAACAAACCAAGTTTGAGCTACTTTATGCGCAAAAGTGCCAAAAACGCTTAAAAACCCTTAACATCGCAACTTAACATGTAATTTATAGCATATGACTATGATTTTCAAGTCTAACCACTTCAATACATTAATATATACGAAATAGTATTAAGTTTCGTGCAAAACAAACCAAGTTTGAGGTACTCTATGCGCAAAAGTGCCAAGAACGCTTAAAAACCCTTAAAATTGCAATTTAAATTGTAATTTCAAGCATATGACTAGGATTTTCAATTCTAACCACTAGAACATATTAATATATACAAAATATTGTTGTGTGCCATGTTCGTGCAAAACAAACCAAGTTTGAGGTACTGTATGCGCAAAAGTGCCAAAAACGCTTAAAAACCCTTAAAATCGCAACTTAACATGTAATTTAAAGCATATAACTTTGATTTTTAATTCTAAACACTTCAATACAATAATATATACCAAATAGTGTTGTGTGCCAAGTTTCGTGCAAAACAAACCAAGTTTGAGCTACTTTATGCGCAAAAGTGCCAAAAACGCTTAAAAACCCTTAACATCGCAACTTAACATGTAATTTCTAGCATATGACTATGATTTTCAATTCTAACCACTTCAATACATTAATATATACCAAATAGTATTAAGTTTCGTGCAAAACAAACCAAGTTTGAGGTACTGTATGCGCAAAAGTGCCAAGAACGCTTAAAAACCCTTAAAATCGCAATTTAACTTGTAATTTCAAGCATATGACTAGGATTTTCAATTCTAACCACATGAACATATTAATATATCCAAAATATTGTTGTGTGCCATGTTCGTGCAAAACAAACCAAGTTTGAGCTACTTTATGCGCAAAAGTGCCAAAAACGCTTAAAAACCCTTCAAAATCGCAACTTAACATGTAATTTCAAGCATATGACTTTGATTTTGAATTCTAACCACTTCAACACAATAACATATACCAAATAGTGTTTTGAGCCAAGTTTCGTGCAAAAAAAACATAGCTTGAGCTACATTATGCGCAAAAGTGTCAAAAACGCTTAAAAACCCTCAAAATCGCAACTTAACATGTAAATTCTAGCATATGACAAGGATTTTAAATTCTAACCCGATCAACACAATAATATATACCAAATAGTGATGTGTGCCAAGTTTCGTGCAAAACAAACCAAGTTTGAACTACTTTATACGCAAAAGTGCCAAAAACGCTTAAAAACCCTTAAAATCGCAACTTAACATGTAATTTCTAGCATATAACTAGGATTTTAAATTCTAAACACTTCAACACAATAATATATACCAAATAGTGTTGTGTACATGCTTTCGTGCAAAACGAACCTAGTTTGAGCTACCTTATGCGCAAAAGTGCCAAAAACGCTTAAAAACTCTTAAAATCGCAACTTAACATGTAATTTCTAGCATATGACTATGATTTACAATTCTAATCACTTCAATACAATAAAATATACCAAATAGTGTTGTGTGCCAAGTTTCGTGCAAAACAAACCAAGTTTGAGCTACTTTATGCGCAAAAGTGCCAAAAACGCTTAAAAACCCTTAACATCGCAATTCGCAACTTAACATGTAATTTCTAGCATATGACTATGATTTTCAAGTCTAACCACTTTAATACATTAATATATACAAAATAGTATTAAGTTTCGTGCAAAACAAACCAAGTTTGAGGTACTGTATGCGCAAAAGTGCCAAGAACGCTTAAAAACCCTTAAAATCGCAATTTAACTTGTAATTTCAAGCATATGACTAGGATTTTCAATTCTAACCACTAGAACATATTAATATATCCAAAATATTGTTGTGTGCCATGTTCGTGCAAAACAAACCAAGTTTTAGGTACTGTATGCGCAAAAGTGCCAAAAACGCTTAAAAACCCTTAAAATCGCAACTTAACATGTAATTTAAAGCATATAACTTTGATTTTTAATTCTAAACACTTCAATACAATAATATATACCAAATAGTGTTGTGTGCCAAGTTTCGTGCAAAACAAACCAAGTTTGAGCTACTTTATGCGCAAAAGTGCCAAAAACGCTTAAAAACCCTTAACATCGCAACTTAACATGTAATTTCTAGCATATGACTATGATTTTCAATTCTAACCACTTCAATACATTAATATATACCAAATAGTATTAAGTTTCGTGCAAAACAAACCAAGTTTGAGGTACTGTATGCGCAAAAGTGCCAAGAACGCTTAAAAACCCTTAAAATCGCAACTTAACATGTAATTTAAAGCATATAACTTTGATTTTTAATTCTAAACACTTCAATACAATAATATATACCAAATAGTGTTGTGTGCCAAGTTTCGTGCAAAACAAACCAAGTTTGAGCTACTTTATGCGCAAAAGTGCCAAAAACGCTTAAAAACCCTTAACATCGCAACTTAACATGTAATTTCTAGCATATGACTATGATTTTCAATTCTAACCACTTCAATACATTAATATATACCAAATAGTATTAAGTTTCGTGCAAAACAAACCAAGTTTGAGGTACTGTATGCGCAAAAGTGCCAAGAACGCTTAAAAACCCTTAAAATCGCAATTTAACTTGTAATTTCAAGCATATGACTAGGATTTTCAATTCTAACCACATGAACATATTAATATATCCAAAATATTGTTGTGTGCCATGTTCGTGCAAAACAAACCAAGTTTGAGCTACTTTATGCGCAAAAGTGCCAAAAACGCTTAAAAACCCTTCAAAATCGCAACTTAACATGTAATTTCAAGCATATGACTTTGATTTTGAATTCTAACCACTTCAACACAATAACATATACCAAATAGTGTTTTGAGCCAAGTTTCGTGCAAAAAAAACATAGCTTGAGCTACATTATGCGCAAAAGTGTCAAAAACGCTTAAAAACCCTCAAAATCGCAACTTAACATGTAAATTCTAGCATATGACAAGGATTTTAAATTCTAACCCGATCAACACAATAATATATACCAAATAGTGATGTGTGCCAAGTTTCGTGCAAAACAAACCAAGTTTGAACTACTTTATACGCAAAAGTGCCAAAAACGCTTAAAAACCCTTAAAATCGCAACTTAACATGTAATTTCTAGCATATAACTAGGATTTTAAATTCTAAACACTTCAACACAATAATATATACAAAATAGTGTTGTATGCATTCTTTCGTGCAAAACGAACCTAGTTTGAACTACTTTATGCGCAAAAGTGCCAAAAACGCTTAAAAACCCTTAAAATCGCAACTTAACATGTAATTTCTAGCATATGACTATGATTTACAATTCTAATCACTTCAATACAATAAAATATACCAAATAGTGTTGTGTGCCAAGTTTCGTGCAAAACAAACCAAGTTTGAGGTACTGTATGCGCAAAAGTGCCAAAAACGCTTAAAAACCCTTAAAATCGCAACTTAACATGTAATTTCTAGCATATGATTATGATTTTCAATTCTAACAACTTCAATACAATAATATATACCAAATAGTGTTGTGTGCATTCTTTCGTGCAAAACGATCCTAGTTTGAGCTACTTTATGCGCAAAAGTGCCAAAAACGCTTAAAAACCCTTAAAATCACAACTTAACATGTAATTTCTAGCATATTACTATGATTTTCAATTCTAACCACTTCAATACAATAATATATACCAAATAGTTTTATGTGCCAAGTTTCGTGCAAAACAAACCAAGTTTGAGGTACTATATGCGCAAAAGTGCCAAAAACGCTTAAAAACCCTTAAAATCACAATTTAACATGTAATTTCCAGCATATGACTAGGATTTTCAATTCTAACCACTTGAACACAATAATATATCAAAAATAGTGTATTGTGCCAAGTTTCGTGCAAAACAAACCAAGTTTGAGGTACTGTATGCGCAAAAGTGCCAAAAACGCTTAAAAACCCTTAAAATCGCATTTTAACATGTAATTTCCAGCATATGACTAGGATTTTCAATTCTAACCACATGAACACAATAATATATCCAAAATAGTGTTGAGTGCCAAGTTCGTGCAAAACAAACCAAGTTTGAGCTACTTTATGCGCAAAACTGCCAAAAACGCTTAAAAACCCTTAAAATCGCAACTTAACATGTAATTTAAAGCATATGACTTTGATTTTGAATTCTAACCACTTCAACACAATAATATATACCAAATAGTGTTGTGTGCCAAGTTCGTGCAAAAAAAACCAAGTTTGAGCTACTTTAAGCGCAAAAGTGCCAAAAACGCTTAAAAACCCTTAAAATCGCAACATAACATGTAATTTCTAGGATATGACTATGATTTACAATTCTAATCACTTCAATACAATAATATATACCAAATAGTGTTGTGTGCCAAGTTTCGTGCATAACAAACCAAGTTTTAGGTACTGTATGCGCAAAAGTACCAAAAACGCTTAAAAACCCTTAAAATAAAAAGTTAACATGTAATTTCTAGCATATGACTATGATTTTCAATTCTAACCACTTCAATACAATAATATATACCAAATAGTTTTATGTGCCAAGTTTTCGTGCAAAACAAACCAAGTTTGAGGTACTGTATGCGCAAAAGTGCCAAAAACGCTTAAAAACCCTTAAAATCGCAATTTAACATGTAATTTCCAGCATATGACTAGCATTTTCAATTCTAACCACTTGAACACAATAATATATCCAAAATAGTGTTGTGTGCCAAGTTTCGTGCAAAACAAACCAAGTTTGAGGTACTGTATGCGCAAAAGTGCCAAAAACGCTTAAAAACCCTTAAAATCGCATTTTAACATGTAATTTCCAGCATATGACTAGGATTTTCAATTCTAACCACATGAACACAATAATATATCCAAAATAGTGTTGTGTGCCAAGTTCGTGCAAAACAAACCAAGTTTGAGCTACTTTATGCGCAAAACTGCCAAAAACGCTTAAAAACCCTTAAAATCGCAACTTAACATGTAATTTAAAGCATATGACTTTCATTTTGAATTCTAACCACTTCAACACAATAATATATACCAAATAGTGTTGTGTGCCAAGTTCGTGCATAAGAAACCAAGTTTGAGCTACTTTAAGCGCAAAAGTGCCAAAAAACGCTTAAAAACCCTTAAAATCGCAACATAACATGTAATTTCTAGGATATGACTATGATTTACAATTCTAATCACTTCAATACAATAATATATACCAAATAGTGTTGTGTGCCAAGTTTCGTGCATAACAAACCAAGTTTGAGGTACTGTATGCGCAAAAGTGCCAAAAACGCTTAAAAACCCTTAAAATCGCAACTTAACATTTAATTTCTAGCATATGACTATGATTTTCAATTCTAACAACTTCAATACAATAATATATACCAAATAGTGTTGTGTGCATTCTTTCGTGCAAAACGATCCTAGTTTGAGCTACTTTATGCGCAAAAGTGCCAAAAACGCTTAAAAACCCTTAAAATCACAACTTAACATGTAATTTATAGCATATTACTATGATTTTCAATTCTAACCACTTCAATACAATAATATATACCAAATAGTTTTATGTGCCAAGTTTTGGTGCAAAACAAACCAAGTTTGAGCTACTATATGCGCAAAAGTGCCAATAACGCTTAAAAACCCTTAAAATCGCAATTTAACATGTAATTTCCAGCATATGACTAGGATTTTCAATTCTAACCACTTGAACACAATAATATATCCAAAATAGTATTGTGTGCCAAGTTTCGTGCAAAACAAACCAAGTTTGAGGTACTGTATGCGCAAAAGTGCCAAAAACGCTTAAAAACCCTTAAAATCGCATTTTAACATGTAATTTCCAGCATATGACTAGGATTTTCAATTCTAACCACATGAACACAATAATATATCCAAAATAGTGTTGTGTGCCAAGTTCGTGCAAAACAAACCAAGTTTGAGCTACTTTATGCGCAAAACTGCCAAAAACGCTTAATAACCCTTAAAATCGCAACTTAACATGTAATTTAAAGCATATGACTTTGATTTTAATTTCTAACCACTTCAACACAATAATATATACCAAATAGTGTTGTATGCCAAGTTCGTGCAAAAGAAACCAAGTTTGAGCTACTTTAAGCGCAAAAGTGCCAAAAACGCTTAAAAACCCTTAAAATCGCAACATAACATGTAATTTCTAGGATATGACTATGATTTACAATTCTAATCACTTCAATACAATAAAATATACCAAATAGTGTTGTGTGCCAAGTTTCGTGCATAACAAACCAAGTTTGAGGTACTGTATGCGCAAAAATGCCAAAAACGCTTAAAAACCCTTAAAATCGCAACTTAACATGTAATTTGTAGCATATGACTATGATTTTCAATTCTAACAACTTCAATACAATAATATATACCAAATAGTGTTGTGTGCATTATTTCATGCAAAACGAACTAAGTTTGAGCTACTTTATGGGCAAAAGTGCCAAAGACACTTAAAAACCCTTAAAATCGCAACTTAACATGTAATTTCTAGCATATGACTATGATTTTAAATTCTAACCACTTCAATACAATAATATATACCAAATAGTGTTGTGCGCCAAGTTTCGTGCAAAACAAACCAAGTTTGAGCTACTATATGCGCAAAAGTGCCAAAAACGCTTAAAAACCCTTAAAATTGCAACTTAACATGTAATTTCTAGCATATGACTATGATTATCAATTCTAACCACTTCAATACAATAATATATAACCAATAGTGTTGTGTGCCAAGTTTCGTGCAAAACAAACCAAGTTTTAGGTACCGTATGCGCAAAAGTGCAAAAAACGCTTAAAAACCCTTAAAAACGCAATTTAACATGTAATTTCCAGCATATGACTAGGATTTTCAATTCTAACCACTTGAACACAATAATATATCCAAAATAGTGTTGTGTGCCATGTTCGTTCAAAACAAACCAAGTTTGAGCTACTTTATACGCAAAAGTTCCAAAAACGCTTAAAAACCCTTAAAATCGCAACTTAACATGTAATTTCAAGCATATGACTTTGATTTTGAATTCTAACCACTTCAACACAATAATATATACCAAATAGTGTTGTGTGCCAAGTTCGTGCAAAAGAAACAAAGTTTGAGCTACTTTATGCGTAAAACTGCCAAAAACGCTTAAAAACCCTTAAAATCGCATCTTAACATGTAATTTCAAGCAAATGACTTTGATTTTGAATTCTAACCACTTCAACACAATAATATATACCAAATAGTGTTTTGAGCCAAGTTTCGTGCAAAAAAAAACATAGCTTGAGCTACATTATGCGCAAAAGTGTCAAAAACGCTTAAAAACCCCCAAAATCGCAGCTTAACATGTAAATTCTAGCATATGACAGGGATTTTAAATTCTAACCCGTTCAACACAATAATATATACCAAATAGTGATGTGTGCCAAGTTTCGTGCAAAACAAACCAAGTATGAACTACTTTATGCGCAAAATTGCCAAAAATGCTTAAAAACCCTTAAAATCGCAAATTAACATGTAATTTCTAGCATATAACTAGTATTTTCAATTCAAACCACTTCAACACAATAATATATACCAAATAGTGTTGTATGCATGGTTTCGTGCAAAACGAACCAAGTTTGAGCTACTTTATGCGCAAAAGTGCCAAAAACACTTAAAAACCCTTAAAATCGCAACTTAACATGTAATTTCTAGCATATGACTATGATTTTCAATTCTAACCACTTCAATACAATAATATATACCAAATAGTGTTGTGTGCCAAGTTTCGTGCACAACAAACCAAGTTTGACGTACTGTATGCGCAAAAGTGCCAAAAACGCTTAAAAACCCTTAAAATCGCAACGTAACATGTAATTTCTAGCATATGACTATGATTTTCAATTATAACCATTTAAATAAAATAATATATACCAAATAGTGTTGTGTGCCAAGTTTCGTGCAAAACAAACCAAGTTTTTGGTACCGTATGCGCAAAAGTGCCAAAAACGCTTAAAAACCCTTAAAAACGCAATTTAACATGTAAGTTCCAGCATATGACTAGGATTTTCAATTCTAACCACTTGAACACAATAATATATCCAAAATAGTGTTGTGTGCCAAGTTCGTGCAAAACAAACCAAGTTTGAGCTACTTTATGCGCAAAAGTGCCAAAAACGCTTAAAAACCCCTTAAAATCGCAACTTAACATGTAATTTTAAGCATATGACTTTGATTTTGAATTCTAACCACTTTAACACAATAATATATACCAAATAGTGTTGTGTGCCAAGTTCGTGCAAAAGAAACCAAGCTTGAGCTACTTTATGCGTAAAATTGCCAAAAACGCTTAAAAACCCTTAAAATCACATCTTAACATGTAATTTCAAGCATATGACTTTGATTTTGAATTCTAACCACTTCAACACAATAATATATACCAAATAGTGTTTTGAGCCAAGTTTCGTGCAAAAAAAAACATAGCTTGAGCTACATTATGCGCAAAAGTGTCAAAAACGCTTAAAAACCCCCAAAATCGCAGCTTAACATGTAAATTCTAGCATATGACAGGGATTTTAAATTCTAACCCGTTCAACACAATAATATATACCAAATAGTGATGTGTGCCAAGTTTCGTGCAAAACAAACCAAGTATGAACTACTTTATGCGCAAAAGTGCCAAAAATGCTTAAAACCCTTAAAATCGCAAATTAACATGTAATTTCTAGTATATAACTAGTATTTTCAATTCAAACCACTTCAACACAATAATATATACCAAATAGTGTTGTGTGCATGGTTTCGTGCAAAACGAACCAAGTTTGAGCTACTTTATGCGCAAAAGTGCCAAAAACACTTAAAAACCCTTAAAATCGCAACTTAACATGTAATTTCTAGCATATGACTATGATTTTCAATTCTAACCACTTCAATACAATAATATATACCATATAGTGTTGTGTGCCAAGTTTCGTGCACAACAAACCAAGTTTGAGGTACTGTATGCGCAAAAGTGCCAAAAACGCTTAAAAACCCTTAAAATCGCAACTTAACATGTAATTTCTAGCATATGACTATGATTTTCAATTATAACCATTTCAATAAAATAATATATACCAAATAGTGTTGTGTGCCAAGTTTCGTGCAAAACAAACCAAGTTTGAGCTACTTTATGCGCAAAAGTGCCAAAAACGCTTAAAAACCCTTAAAAAACGCAATTTAAGATATAATTTCCAGCATATGACTAGGATTTTCAATTCTAACCACTTGAACACAATAATATATCCAAAGTAGTGTTGTGTGCCAAGTTCGTGCAAAACAAACCAAGTTTGAGCTACTTTATGCGCAAAAGTGCCAAAAACGCTTAAAAACCCTTAAAATCGCAACTTAAAATGTAATTTCAAGCATATGACTTTGATTTTGAATTCTAACCACTTCAACACAATTTTATATACGAAATAGTGTTGTGTGCCAAGTTTCGTGCAAAACAAACCAAGTTTGAGCTACTTTATGCGCAAAAGTGCCAAAAACGCTTAAAAACCCTTAAAATCGCAACTTAACATGTAATTTCTAGCATATGACTATGATTTTCAATTCTAACCACTTCAATACAGTAATATATACCAAATAGTATTGTGTGCCAAGTATCTTGCAAAACAAACCAAGTTTGAGGTACTGTATGCGCAAAAGTGCCAAAAAACGCTTAAAAACCCTTAAAATCGCAATTTAACTTGTAATTTAAAGCATATGACTAGGATTTTCAATTCTAACCACTTGAACACAATAATATATCAAAAATATTGTTGTTTGCCAAGTTCGTGCAAAACAAACCAAGTTTGGAGCTACTTAATGCGCAAGAGTGACAAAAACGTTTAAAAACCCTTAAAATCGCAACTTAACATGTAATTTCAAGCATATGACTTTGATTTTGAATTCTAACCACTTCAATACAATAACATATACCAAATAGTGTTTTGAGCCAAGTTTCGTGCAAAAAAAACATAGCTTGAGCTACATTATGCGCAAAAGTGTCAAAAACGCTTAAAAACCCTCTAAGTCCAACTTAACATGTAAATTCTAGCAAATGACAAGGATTTTAAATTCTAACCCGTTCAACACAATAATATATACCAAATAGTGATGTGTGCCAAGTTTCGTGCAAAACAAACCAAGTTTGAACTACTTTATACGCAAAAGTGCCAAAAACGCTTAAAAACCCTTAAAATCGCAACTTAACATGTAATTTCTAGCATATAACTAGGATTTTAAATTCTAAACACTTCAACACAATAATATATACCAAATAGTGTTGTGTGCATGCTTTCGTGCAAAACGAACCTAGTTTGAGCTACTTTATGCGCAAAAGTGCCAAAAACGCTTAAAAACCCTTAAAATCGCAACTTAACATGTAATTTCAAGCATATGACTAGCATTTTCAATTCGAACCACTTCAACACAATAATATATACCAAATAGTGTTGTGTGCCACGTTTCGTGCAAAACAAAAAATGTTTGATCTACTTTAAGCGCAAAAGTGCCAAAAACGCTTAAAAACCCTTAAAATCGCAACATAACATGTAATTTCTAGCACATGACTATGATTTACAATTATAATCACTTCAATACAATAATATATACCAAATAGTGTTGTGTGCCAAGTTTCGTGCATAACAAACCAAGTTTGAGGTACTGTATGCGCAAACGTGCCAAAAACGCTTAAAAACCCTTAAAATCGCAACTTAACATGTAATTTCTAGCATACGACTATGATTTTCAATTCTAACAACTTCAATACAATAATATATACCAAATAGTGTTGTGTGCATTCTTTCGTGCAAAACGAACCTAGTTTGAGCTACTTTATGCGCAAAAGTGCCAAAAACGCTTAAAAACCCTTAAAATCACAACTTAACATGTAATTTCTAGCATATGACTAGCATTTTCAATTCAAACCACTTCAACACCATAATATATACCAAATAGTGTTGTGTGCCAAGTTTCGTGCAAAACAAACCAAGTTTGAGCTACTTTATGCGCAACAGTTCCAAAAACGCTTAAAAACCCTTAAAATCGCAACTTAACATGTAATTTCTAGCATATGACTATGATTTACAATTCTAATCACTTCAATACAATAATATATACCAAATAGTGTTGTGTGCCAAGTTTCGTGGAAAACAAACCACGTTTTAGGTACTGTATGCGCAAAAGTACCAAAAACGCTTAAAAACCCTTAAAATCAAAACTTAACATGTAATTTCTAACATATGACTATGATTTTCAATTCTAACCACTTCAATACAATAATATATACCAAATAGTTTTATGTGCCAAGTTTCGTGCAAAACAAACCAAGTTTAAGGTACTGTATGCGCAAAAGTGCCAAAAACGCTTAAAAACCCTTAAAATCGTAATTTAACATGTAATTTCCAGCATATGACTAGGATTTTCAATTCTAACCACTTGAACACAAGAATATATCCAAAATAGTGTTGTGTGCCAAGTTTCGTGCAAAACAAACCAAGTTTGAGGTACTGTATGCACAAAAGTGCCAAAAAACGCTTAAAAAACCCTTAAAATCGCAACTTAACATGTAATTTCAAGCATATGACTTTGATTTTGAATTCTAAACACTTCAACACAATAATATATACCAAATAGTGTTGTGTGCCAAGTTTCATGCAAAACAAACCAAGTTTGAGCTACTTTATGCGCAAAAGTGCCAAAAACGCTTAAAAACCCTTAACATCGGAACTTAACATGTAATTTCTAGCATATGACTATGATTTTCAAGTCTAACCACTTCAATACATTAATATATAAAAATAGTATTAAGTTTCGTGCAAAACAAACCAAGTTGGAGGTACTGTATGCGCAAAAGTGCCAAAAACGCTTAAAAACCCTTAAAATCGCATTTTAACATGTAATTTCCAGCATATGACTAGGATTTTCAATTCTAACCACATGAACACAATAATATATCCAAAATAGTGTTGTGTGCCATGTTCGTGCAAAACAAACCAAGTTTGAGCTACTTTATGCGCAAAACTGCCAAAAACGCTTAAAAACCCTTAAAATCGCAACTTAACATGTAATTTCAAGCATATGACTTTGATTTTGAATTCTAAACACTTCAACACAATAATATATACCAAATAGTGTTGTGTGCCAAGTTCGTGCAAAACAAACCAAGTTTGAGAAGCGCAAAAGTGCCAAAAACGCTTAAAAACTCTTAAAATCGCAACATAACATGTAATTTCTAGGATATGACTATGATTTACAATTCTAATCACTTCAATACAATAATATATACCAAATAGTGTTGTGTGCCAAGTTTCGTGCATAACAAACCAAGTTTGAGGTACTGTATGCGCAAAAGTGCCAAAAACGCTTAAAAACCCTTAAAATCGCAACTTAACATGTAATTTGTAGCATATGACTATGATTTTCAATTCTAACAACTTCAATACAATAATATATACCAAATAGTGTTGTGTGCATTCTTTCGTGCAAAACGAACCAAGTTTGAGCTACTTTATGGGCAAAAGTGCCAAAAACACTTAAAAACCCTTAAAATCGCAACTTAACATGTAATTTCTAGCATATGACTATGATTTTCAATTCTAACCACTTCAATACAATAATATATAGCAAATAGTGTTGTGCGCCAAGTTTCGTGCAAAACAAACCAAGTTTGAGGTACTGTATGCGCATAAGTGCCAAAAACGCTTAAAAAACCCTTAAAATTGCAACTTAACATGTAATTTCTAGCATATGACTATGATTTTCAATTCTAACCACTTCAATACAATAATATATAACCAATAGTGTTGTGTGCCAAGTTTCGTGCAAAACAAACCAAGTTTTAGGTACCGTATGCGCAAAAGTGCCAAAAACGCTTAAAAACCCTTAAAATCGTAATTTAACATGTAATTTCCAGCATATGACTAGGATTTTCAATTCTAACCACTTGAACACAATAATATATCCAAAATAGTGTTGTGTGCCAAGTTTCGTGCAAAACAAACCAAGTTTGAGGTACTGTATGCACAAAAGTGCCAAAAACGCTTAAAAAACCCTTAAAATCGCAACATAACATGTAATTTCAAGCATATGACTTTGATTTTGAATTCTAAACACTTCAACACAATAATATATACCAAATAGTGTTGTGTGCCAAGTTTCATGCAAAACAAACCAAGTTTGAGCTACTTTATGCGCAAAAGTGCCAAAAACGCTTAAAAACCCTTAACATCGCAACTTAACATGTAATTTCTAGCATATGACTATGATTTTCAAGTCTAACCACTTCAATACATTAATATATAAAAAATAGTATTAAGTTTCGTGCAAAACAAACCAAGTTGGAGGTACCGTATGCGCAAAAGTGCCAAAAACGCTTAAAAACCCTTAAAATCGCATTTTAACATGTAATTTCCAGCATATGACTAGGATTTTCAATTCTAACCACATGAACACAATAATATATCCAAAATAGTGTTGTGTGCCATGTTCGTGCAAAACAAACCAAGTTTGAGCTACTATATGCGCAAAACTGCCAAAAACGCTTAAAAACCCTTAAAATCGCAACTTAACATGTAATTTCTAGCATATGACTATGATTTTCAATTCTAACCACTTCAATACAATAATATATAGCAAATAGTGTTGTGCGCCAAGTTTCGTGCAAAACAAACCAAGTTTGAGGTACTGTATGCGCAAAAGTGCCAAAAACGCTTAAAAACCCTTAAAATTGCAACTTAACATGTAATTTCTAGCATATGACTATGATTTTCAATTCTAACCACTTCAATACAATAATATATAACCAATAGTGTTGTGTGCCAAGTTTCGTGCAAAACAAACCAAGTTTTAGGGTACCGTATGCGCAAAAGTGCCAAAAAACGCTTAAAAAACCCTTAAAAACGCAATTTAACATGTAATTTCCAGTATATGACTAGGATTTTCAATTCTAACAACTTGAACACAATAATATATCCAAAATAGTGTTTGTGTGCCAAGTTCGTTCAAAAACAAACCAAGTTTGAGCTACTTTATGCGCAAAAGTTCCAAAAAACGCTTAAAAACCCTTAAAATCGCAACTTAACATGTAATTTCAAGCATATGACTTTCATTTTGAATTCTAACCACTTCAACACAATAATATATACCAAATAGTGTTGTGTGCCCAAGTTCGTGCAAAAGAAACCAAGTTTTAGCTACTTTATGCGTAAAACTGCCAAAAACGCTTAAAAACCCTTAAAATCGCAACTTAACATGTAATTTCAAGCATATGACTTTGATTTTGAATTCTAAACACTTCAACACAATAATATATACCAAATAGTGTTGTGTGCCAAGTTCGTGCAAAACAAACCAAGTTTGAGCTACTTTAAGCGCAAAAGTGCCAAAAACGCTTAAAAACCCTTAAAATCGCAACATAACATGTAATTTCTAGGATTTGACTATGATTTACAATTCTAATCACTTCAATACAATAATATATACCAAATAGTGTTGTGTGCCAAGTTTCGTGCATAACAAACAAGTTTGAGGTACTGTATGCGCAAAAGTGCCAAAAACGCTTAAAAACCCTTAAAATCGCAACTTAACATGTAATTTCAAGCATATGACTTTGATTTTGAATTCTAAACACTTCAACACAATATATATACCAAATAGTGTTGTGTGCCAAGTTCGTGCAAAACAAACCAAGTTTGAGAAGCGCAAAAGTGCCAAAAACGCTTAAAAACCCTTAAAATCGCAACATAACATATAATTTCTAGGATATGACTATGATTTACAATTCTAATCACTTCAATACAATAATATATACCAAATAGTGTTGTGTGCCAAGTTTCGTGCATAACAAACCAAGTTTGAGGTACTGTATGCGCAAAAGTGCCAAAAACGCTTAAAAACCCTTAAAATCGCAACTTAACATGTAATTTGTAGCATATGACTATGATTTTAAATTCTAACAACTTCAATACAATAATATATACCAAATAGTGTTGTGTGCATTCTTTCGTGCAAAACGAACCAAGTTTGAGCTACTTTATGGGCAAAAGTGCCAAAAACACTTAAAAACCCTTAAAATCGCAACTTAACATGTAATTTCTAGCATATGACTATGATTTTCAATTCTAACCACTTCAATACAATAATATATAGCAAATAGTGTTGTGCGCCAAGTTTCGTGCAAAACAAACCAAGTTTGAGGTACTGTATGCGCAAAAGTGCCAAAAACGCTTAAAAACCCTTAAAATTGCAACTTAACATGTAATTTCTAGCATATGACTATGATTTTCAATTCTAACCACTTCAATACAATAATATATAACCAATAGTGTTGTGTGCCAAGTTTCGTGCAAAACAAACCAAGTTTTAGGTACCGTATGCGCAAAAGTGCCAAAAACGCTTAAAAACCCTTAAAAACGCAATTTAACATGTAATTTCCAGTATATGACTAGGATTTTCAATTCTAACAACTTGAACACAATAATATATCCAAAATAGTGTTGTGTGCCAAGTTCGTTCAAAACAAACCAAGTTTGAGCTACTTTATGCGCAAAAGTTCCAAAAACGCTTAAAAACCCTTAAAATCGCAACTTAACATGTAATTTCAAGCATATGACTTTGATTTTGAATTCTAACCACTTCAACACAATAATATATACCAAATAGTGTTGTGTGCCAAGTTCGTGCAAAAGAAACCAAGTTTTAGCTACTTTATGCGTAAAACTGCCAAAAACGCTTAAAAACCCTTAAAATCGCAACTTAACATGTAATTTCAAGCATATGACTTTGATTTTGAATTCTAAACACTTCAACACAATAATATATACCAAATAGTGTTGTGTGCCAAGTTCGTGCAAAACAAACCAAGTTTGAGCTACTTTAAGCGCAAAAGTGCCAAAAACGCTTAAAAACCCTTAAAATCGCAACATAACATGTAATTTCTAGGATTTGACTATGATTTACAATTCTAATCACTTCAATACAATAATATATACCAAATAGTGTTGTGTGCCAAGTTTCGTGCATAACAAACCAAGTTTGAGGTACTGTATGCGCAAAAGTGCCAAAAACGCTTAAAAACCCTTAAAATCGCAACTTAACATGTAATTTCAAGCATATGACTTTGATTTTGAATTCTAAACACTTCAACACAATAATATATACCAAATAGTGTTGTGTGCCAAGTTCGTGCAAAACAAACCAAGTTTGAGAAGCGCAAAAGTGCCAAAAACGCTTAAAAACCCTTAAAATCGCAACATAACATATAATTTCTAGGATATGACTATGATTTACAATTCTAATCACTTCAATACAATAATATATACCAAATAGTGTTGTGTGCCAAGTTTCGTGCATAACAAACCAAGTTTGAGGTACTGTATGCGCAAAAGTGCCAAAAACGCTTAAAAACCCTTAAAATCGCAACTTAACATGTAATTTGTAGCATATGACTATGATTTTAAATTCTAACAACTTCAATACAATAATATATACCAAATAGTGTTGTGTGCATTCTTTCGTGCAAAACGAACCAAGTTTGAGCTACTTTATGGGCAAAAGTGCCAAAAACACTTAAGAACCCTTAAAATCGCAACTTAACATGTAATTTCTAGCATATGACTATGATTTTCAATTCTAACCACTTCAATACAATAATATATAGCAAATAGTGTTGTGCGCCAAGTTTCGTGCAAAAACAAACCAAGTTTGAGGTACTGTATGCGCAAAAAGTGCCAAAAACGCTTAAAAACCCTTAAATTGCAACTTAACATGTAATTTCTAGCATATGACTATGATTTTCAATTCTAACCACTTCAATACAATAATATATAACCAATAGTGTTGTGTGCCAAGTTTCGTGCAAAACAAACCAAGTTTTAGGTACCGTATGCGCAAAAGTGCCAAAAACGCTTAAAAACCCTTAAAAAACGCAATTTAACATGTAATTTCCAGTATATGACTAGGATTTTCAATTCTAACAACTTGAACACAATAATATATCCAAAATAGTGTTGTGTGCCAAGTTCGTTCAAAACAAACCCAAGTTTTGAGCTACTTTATGCGCAAAAGTTCCAAAAACCGCTTAAAAACCCTTAAAATCGCAACTTAACATGTAATTTCAAGCATATGACTTTGATTTTGAATTCTAACCAGTTCAACACAATAATATATACCAAATAGTGTTGTGTGCCAAGTTCGTGCAAAAGAAACCAAGTTTTAGCTACTTTATGCGTTAAAAACTGCCAAAAACGCTTAAAAACCCTTAAAATCGCAACTTAACATGTAATTTCAAGCATATGACTTTGATTTTGAATTCTAAACACTTCAACACAATAATATATACCAAATAGTGTTGTGTGCCAAGTTCGTGCAAAACAAACCAAGTTTGAGCTACTTTAAGCGCAAAAGTGCCAAAAACGCTTAAAAACCCTTAAAATCGCAACATAACATGTAATTTCTAGGATTTGACTATGATTTACAATTCTAAATCACTTCAATACAATAATATATACCAAATAGTGTTGTGTGCCAAGTTTCGTGCATAACAAACCAAGTTTGAGGTACTGTATGCGCAAAAGTGCCAAAAACGCTTAAAAACCCTTAAAATCGCAACTTAACATGTAATTTCAAGCATATGACTTTGATTTTGAATTCTAAACACTTCAACACAATAATATATACCAAATAGTGTTGTGTGCCAAGTTCGTGCAAAACAAACCAAGTTTGAGAAGCGCAAAAAGTGCCAAAAACGCTTAAAAAACCCTTAAAATCGCAACATAACATATAATTTTCTAGGATATGACTATGATTTACAATTCTAATCACTTCAATACAATAATATATACCAAATAGTGTTGTGTGCCAAGTTTCGTGCATAACAAACCAAGTTTGAGGTACTGTATGCGCAAAAGTGCCAAAAACGCTTAAAAACCCTTAAAATCGCAACTTAACATGTAATTTGTAGCATATGACTATGATTTTCAATTCTAACAACTTCAATACAATAATATATACCAAATAGTGTTGTGTGCATTTCTTTCGTGCAAAACGAACCAAGTTTGAGCTACTTTATGGGCAAAAGTGCCAAAAACACTTAAAAAACCCTTAAAATCGCAACTTAACATGTAATTTCTAGCATATGACTATGATTTTCAATTCTAACCACTTCAATACAATAATATATAGCAAATAGTGTTGTGCGCCAAGTTTCGTGCAAAACAAACCAAGTTTGAGGTACTGTATGCGCAAAAGTGCCAAAAACGCTTAAAAACCCTTAAAATTGCAACTTAACATGTAATTTTCTAGCATATGACTATGATTTTCAATTCTAACCACTTCAATACAATAATATATAACCAATAGTGTTGTGTGCCAAGTTTCGTGCAAAACAAACCAAGTTTTTAGGTACCGTATGCGCAAAAAGTGCCAAAAACGCTTAAAAACCCTTAAAAATCGTAATTTAACATGTAATTTCCAGCATATGACTAGGATTTTCAATTCTAAACCACTTGAACACAATAATATATCCAAAATAGTGTTGTGTGCCAAGTTTCGTGCAAAACAAACCAAGTTTGAGGTACTGTATGCACAAACGTGCCAAAAACGCTTAAAAACCCTTAAAATGGCAACTTAACATGTAATTTCAAGCATATGACTTTGATTTTGAATTCTAAACACTTCAACACAATAATATATACCAAATAGTGTTGTGTGCCAAGTTTCATGCAAAACAAACCAAGTTTGAGCTACTTTATGCGAAAAAAGTGCCAAAAACGCTTAAAAACCCTTAACATCGCAACTTAACATGTAATTTTCTAGCATATGACTATGATTTTCAAGTCTAACCACTTCAATACATTAATATATAAAAAATTGTATTAAGTTTCGTGCAAAAACAAACCAAGTTGGAGGTACTGTATGCGCAAAAGTGCCAAAAAACGCTTAAAAAACCCCTTAAAATCGCATTTTAACATGTAATTTCCAGCATATGACTAGGATTTTCAATTCTAACCACATGAACACAATAATATATCCAAAATAGTGTTGTGTGCCATGTTCGTGCAAAAACAAACCAAGTTTGAGCTACTATATGCGCAAAAACTGCCAAAAACGCTTAAAAACCCTTAAAATCGCAACTTAACATGTAATTTCAAGCATATGACTTTGATTTTGAATTCTAAAACACTTCAACACAATAATATATACCAAATAGTGTTGTGTGCCAAGTTCGTGCAAAACAAAACCAAGTTTGAGAAGCGCAAAAGTGCCAAAAAACGCTTAAAAAACCCTTAAAATCGCAACATAACATGTAATTTCTAGGATATGACTATGATTTACAATTCTAATCACTTCAATACAATAATATATACCAAATAGTGTTGTGTGCCAAGTTTCGTGCATAACAAACCAAGTTTGAGGTACTGTATGCGCAAAAGTGCCAAAAACGCTTAAAAAACCCTTAAAATCGCAACTTAACATGTAATTTGTAGCATATGACTATGATTTTCAATTCTAACAACTTCAATACAATAATATATACCAAATAGTGTTGTGTGCATTCTTTCGTGCAAAAACGAACCAAGTTTGAGCTACTTTATGGGCAAAAGTGCCAAAAACACTTAAAAACCCTTAAAATCGCAACTTAACATGTAATTTCTAGCATATGACTATGATTTTCAATTCTAACCACTTCAATACAATAATATATAGCAAATAGTGTTGTGCGCCAAGTTTCGTGCAAAACAAACCAAGTTTGAGGTACTGTATGCGCAAAAGTGCCAAAAAACGCTTAAAAAACCCTTAAAATTGCAACTTAACATGTAATTTCTAGCATATGACTATGATTTTCAATTCTAACCACTTCAATACAATAATATATAACCAATAGTGTTGTGTGCCAAGTTTTCGTGCAAAACAAACCAAGTTTTAGGTACCGTATGCGCAAAAAGTGCCAAAAACGCTTAAAAAACCCTTAAAAAACGCAATTTAACATGTAATTTTCCAGTATATGACTAGGATTTTTCAATTCTAACAACTTGAACACAATAATATATCCAAAATAGTGTTGTGTGCCAAGTTCGTTCAAAACAAACCAAGTTTGAGCTACTTTATGCGCAAAAGTTCCAAAAAACGCTTAAAAAACCCTTAAAATCGCAACTTAACATGTAATTTCAAGCATATGACTTTGATTTTGAATTCTAACCACTTCAACACAATAATATATACCAAATAGTGTTGTGTGCCAAGTTCGTGCAAAAGAAACCAAGTTTTAGCTACTTTATGCGTAAAAACTGCCAAAAAACGCTTAAAAAACCCTTAAAATCGCAACTTAACCATGTAATTTCAAGCATATGACTTTGATTTTGAATTCTAAACACTTCAACACAATAATATATACCAAATAGTGTTGTGTGCCAAGTTCGTGCAAAACAAACCAAGTTTGAGCTACTTTAAGCGCAAAAGTGCCAAAAAACGCTTAAAAACCCCTTAAAATCGCAACATAACATGTAATTTCTAGGATTTGACTATGATTTACAATTCTAATCACTTCAATACAATAATATATACCAAATAGTGTTGTGTGCCAAGTTTCGTGCATAACAAACCAAGTTTGAGGTACTGTATGCGCAAAAAGTGCCAAAAACGCTTAAAAACCCTTAAAATCGCAACTTAACATGTAATTTGTAGCATATGACTATGATTTTCAATTCTAACAACTTCAATACAATAATATATACCAAAATAGTGTTGTGTGCCTTCTTTCGTGCAAAACGAACCAAGTTTGAGCTACTTTATGGGCAAAAGTGCCAAAAACACTTAAAAACCCTTAAAATCGCAACTTAACATGTAATTTCTAGCATATGACTATGATTTTCAATTCTAACCACTTCAATACAATAATATATAGCAAATAGTGTTGTGCGCCAAGTTTCGTGCAAAAACA
>NC_080052.1:576965-609166 GCF_026212465.1 Amaranthus tricolor | reverse complement strand
CGTTTTTGGCACTTTTGCGCATAAAATAGCTCAAACTTGGTTTGATTTGCACGAAACTTGGCATACAACACTATTTGGTATATATTATTATGTTAAAGTGGTTAGAATTGTAAATCATAGTCTTATGCATGAAATTAAGTGTTAAGTTGAGATTTTAAAGGTTGTTAAGCATTTTTGGAATTTTGCGCAAAAAGTAGCTCAAACTTGGTTTCTTTTGCACGAAACTTGGCACACAACATTATTTGTATATATTATTGTGTTGCACTGGTTAAAATTGAAAATCATATTCATATGCTAGAAATTACATGTCAAGTTGCGATTTTAAGGACTTTTAAGCGTTTTTGGCACTTTTTCGCATAAAGTAGCTCACACTTGGTTTGTTTTGTACGAAACTTGGCACACAACACTATTTGGTATATATTATTGTGTTGAAGTGGTTAGAATTGAAAATCTGAGTCATATGCAAGAAATTACATGTTAAGTTGCGATTTTAAGGGTTTTAAAGCGTTTTTGGCACTTTTGCGCATAAAGTAGCTCAAACTTGGTTGGTTTTGAACGAAACTTGGCACACAAAACTATTTTGTATAAATTATTGTTTTGAAGTGGTTAGAATTTAAAGTCATAGTCATATGCTAGAAATTACATGTTAAGTTGCGTTTTTAAGGGTTTTTAAGCGTTTTTGACACCTTTGCGCATAAAATAGCTCAAACTTGGTTTGATTTGCACGAAACTTGGCATACAACACTATTTGGTTTATATTATTATGTTGAAGTGGTTAGAATTGAAAATCATAGTCTTATGCTTGAAATTAAGTTTTAAGTTGAGATTTTAAGGGGTGCTAAGCATTTTTGGAAGTTTTGGGCAAAAAGTAGCTCAAACTTGGTGTCTTTTACAGGAAACTTGGCACACAACATTATTTTTATATAATATTGTGTTCAACTGGTTATAATTCAAAATCATATTCATATGCTAGATTACGTGTTAAGTTGCAATTATAGGGGTTTTAAAGTGTTTTTGGCACTTTTTCGCACAAAGTAGCTCAAACTTGGTTTGTTTTGTACGAAAATTGGCACACAACACTATTTGGTATATATTATTATGTTGAAGTGGTTAGAATTTAAAATCATAGTGAAATGCTAGAAATTACGTGTTAAGTTGCGATTATAGGGGTTTTAAAGTGTTTTTGGCACTTTTACGCATAAAGTAGCTCAAACTTGGTTTGTTTTGCACGAAACTTGGCACACAACACTATTTGGTATATATTATTGTGTTGAAGTGGTCAGAATTGAAAATCAAATTCATATGCAAGAAATTACATGTTATGTTGCGATTTTAAGGGTTTTTAAGCGTTTTTGGCACTTTTGCGCACAAAGTAGCTCAAACTTGGTTGGTTTTGAACGGAACTTGGCACACAAAAATATTTTGTATAAATTATTATTTTGAAGTGGTTAGAATTTAAAATCATAGTCATATGCTAGAAATTACATGATAAGTTGCGATTTTAAGGGTTTTTAAGCGTTTTTGGCACTTTTGCGCATAAAATAGCTCAAACTTGGTTTGATTTGCACGAATCTTGGCATACAACACTATTTGGTATATATTATTATGTTAAAGTGGTTAGAATTGTAAATCATAGTCTTATGCTTGAAATTAAGTGTTAAGTTGAGATTTTAAAGGTTGTTAAGCATTTTTGGAATTTTGCGCAAAAAGTAGCTCAAACTTGGTTTCTTTTTCACGAAACTTGGCACACAACATTATTTGTATATATTATTGTGTTGCACTGGTTAAAATTGAAAATTATATTCATATGCTAGAAATTACATGTCAAGTTGCGATTTTAAGGACTTTTAAGCGTTTTTGGCACTTTTTCGCATAAAGTAGCTCACACTTGGTTTGTTTTGTACGAAACTCGGCACACAACGCTATTGGGTATATATTATTGTGTTGAAGTGGTTAGAATTGAAAATCTGAGTCATATGCAAGAAATTACATGTTAAGTTGGGATTTTAAGGGTTTTAAAGCGTTTTTGGCACTTTTGCGCATAAAGTAGCTCAAACTTGGTTGGTTTTGAACGAAACTTGGCACACAAAACTATTTTGTATAAATTATTGTTTTGAAGTGGTTAGAATTTAAAGTCATAGTTATATGCTAGAAATTACATGTTAAGTTGCGATTTTAAGGGTTTTTAAGCGTTTTTGACACCTTTGCGCATAAAATAGCTCAAACTTGGTTTGATTTGCACGAAACTTGGCATACAACACTATTTGGTATATATTATTATGTTGAAGTGGTTAGAATTGAAAATCATAGTGTTATGCTTGAAATTAAGTTTTAAGTTGAGATTTTAAGGGTTGTTAAGCATTTTTGGAAGTTTTGGGCAAAAAGTAGCTCAAACTTGGTGTCTTTTACACGAAACTTGGCACACAACATTATTAGTATATAATATTGTGTTGAACTGGTTATAATTCAAAATCATATTCATATGCTAGATTACGTGTTAAGTTGCGATTTTAAGGGCTTTTAAGCGTTTTTGGCACTTTTTCACACAAAGTAGCTCAAACTTGGTTTGTTTTGTACGAAACTTGGCACACAACACTATTTGGTATATATTATTATGTTGAAGTGGTTAGAATTTAAAATCATAGTGAAATGCTAGAAATTACGTGTTAAGTTGCGATTATAAGGGTTTTAAAGTGTTTTTGGCACTTTTACGCATAAAGTAGCTCAAACTTGGTTTGTTTTGCACGAAACTTGGCACACAACACTATTTGGTATATATTATTGTGTTGAAGTGGTTAGAATTGAAAATCAAATTCATATGCAAGAAATTACATGTTATGTTGCGATTTTAAGGGTTTTTAAGCGTTTTTGGCACTTTTGCCCACAAAGTAGCTCAAACTTGGTTGGTTTTGAACGGAACTTGGCACACAAAAATATTTTGTATAAATTATTGTTTTGAAGTGGTTAGAATTTAAAATCATAGTCATATGCTAGAAATTACATGTTAAGTTGCGATTTTAAGGGTTTTTAAGCGTTTTTGGCACTTTTGCGCATAAAATAGCTCAAACTTGGTTTGATTTGCACGAAACTTGGCATACAACACTATTTGGTATATATTATTATGTTAAAGTGGTTAGAATTGTAAATCATAGTCTTATGCATGAAATTAAGTGTTAAGTTGAGATTTTAAAGGTTGTTAAGCATTTTTGGAATTTTGCGCAAAAAGTAGCTCAAACTTGGTTTCTTTTGCACGAAACTTGGCACACAACATTATTTGTATATATTATTGTGTTGCACTGGTTAAAATTGAAAATCATATTCATATGCTAGAAATTACATGTCAAGTTGCGATTTTAAGGACTTTTAAGCGTTTTTGGCACTTTTTCGCATAAAGTAGCTCACACTTGGTTTGTTTTGTACGAAACTTGGCACACAACACTATTTGGTATATATTATTGTGTTGAAGTGGTTAGAATTGAAAATCTGAGTCATATGCAAGAAATTACATGTTAAGTTGCGATTTTAAGGGTTTTAAAGCGTTTTTGGCACTTTTGCGCATAAAGTAGCTCAAACTTGGTTGGTTTTGAACGAAACTTGGCACACAAAACTATTTTGTATAAATTATTGTTTTGAAGTGGTTAGAATTTAAAGTCATAGTCATATGCTAGAAATTACATGTTAAGTTGCGTTTTTAAGGGTTTTTAAGCGTTTTTGACACCTTTGCGCATAAAATAGCTCAAACTTGGTTTGATTTGCACGAAACTTGGCATACAACACTATTTGGTTTATATTATTATGTTGAAGTGGTTAGAATTGAAAATCATAGTCTTATGCTTGAAATTAAGTTTTAAGTTGAGATTTTAAGGGGTGTTAAGCATTTTTGGAAGTTTTGGGCAAAAAGTAGCTCAAACTTGGTGTCTTTTACAGGAAACTTGGCACACAACATTATTTTTATATAATATTGTGTTCAACTGGTTATAATTCAAAATCATATTCATATGCTAGATTACGTGTTAAGTTGCAATTATAGGGGTTTTAAAGTGTTTTTGGCACTTTTTCGCACAAAGTAGCTCAAACTTGGTTTGTTTTGTACGAAAATTGGCACACAACACTATTTGGTATATATTATTATGTTGAAGTGTTTAGAATTTAAAATCATAGTGAAATGCTAGAAATTACGTGTTAAGTTGCGATTATAGAGGTTTTAATGTGTTTTTGGCACTTTTACGCATAAAGTAGCTCAAACTTGGTTTGTTTTCCACGAAACTTGGCACACAACACTATTTGGTATATATTATTGTGTTGAAGTGGTTAGAATTGAAAATCAAATTCATATGCAAGAAATTACATGTTAAGTTGCGATTTTAAGGGTTTTTAAGTGTTTTTGGCACTTTTACGATTAAAGTAGCTAAAACTTGGTATTTTTTTCACGAAACTTGGTACACAACACTATTTGGTATATATTATTGTGTTGAAGTGGTTAGAATTGAAAATCAAAGTCATATGCAAGAAATTACATGTTAAGTTGCGATTTTAAGGGTTTTTAAGAGTTTTTGGCACTTTTGCGCATAAAGTAGCTCAAATTTGGTTGGTTTTGAACGAAACATGGCACACAAAACTATTTTGTATAAATTATTGTTTTGAAGTGGTTAGAATTTAAAATCATCGTCATATGCTAGAAATTACATGTTAAGTTGCAATTTTAAGGGTTTTTAAGCGTTTTTGGCACTTTTGCGCATAAAATAGCTCAAACTTGGTTTGATTTGCACGAATCTTGGCATACAACACTATTTGGTATATATTATTATGTTGAAGTGGTTAGAATTGTAAATCATAGTCTTATGCTTGAAATTCAGTGTTAAGTTGAGATTTTAAAGGTTGTTAAGCATTTTTGGAATTTTGCGCAAAAAGTAGCTCAAACTTGGTTTCTTTTTCACGAAACTTGGCACACAACATTATTTGTATATATTATTGTGTTGCACTGGTTAAAATTGAAAATCATATTCATATGCTAGAAATTACATGTCAAGTTGCGATTTTAAGGACTTTTAAGCGCTTTTGGCACTTTTTCGCATAAAGTAGCTCACACTTGGTTTGTTTTGTACGAAACTTGGCACACAACACTATTTGGTATATATTATTATGTTGAAGATGTTAGAATTTCAAATTATAGTGAAATGCTAGAAATTACGTGTTAAGTTGCGATGTTAAGGGTTATTAAGTGTTTTTGGCACTTATACGCATAAAGTAGCTCAAACTTGGTTTGTTTTGCACGAAACTTGGCACACAACACAATTTGGTATATATTATTGTGTTGAAGTGGTTAGAAATTAAAATCAAAGTCATATGTAAGAAATTTCATGTTAACTTGCGATTTTAAGAGTTTTTAAGCGTTTTTGGCACTTTTGCGCATAAAGTAGCTCAAATTTGGTTGGTTTTGAACGAAACATGACACACAAAACTATTTTGTATAAATTATTGTTTTGAAGTGGTTAGAATTTAAAATCATAGTCATATGCTAGAAACTACATGTTAAGTTGCGATTTTATGGGTTTTTAAGCGTTTTTTGCACTTTTGCGCAAAAAATAGCTCAAACTTGGTTTGATTTGCACGAAACTTGGCATACAACACTATTTGGTATATCTTATTATGTTGAAGTGGTTAGAATTAAAAATCATAGTCTTATGCTTGAAATTCAGTGTTTAAGTTGAGATTTTAAGGGTTGTTAAGCATTTTTTGAAGTTTTGCGCAAAAAGTAGCTCAAACTTGGTTTCTTTTGCACGAAACTTGGCACACAACATTATTTGTACATATTATTGTGTTGCACTGGTTAAAATTGAAAATCATATTCATATGCTAGAAATTACATGTTAAGTTGCGATTTTAAGGCTTTTAAGCATTTTTGGCACTTTTTCGCACAAAGTAGCTCAAACTTGGTTTTGTTTTGCACGAAACTTGGCACAGAACACTATTTGGTATATATTATTATGTTGAACTGGTTATAATTTAAAATCATAGCGAAATGCTAGAAATTACGTGTTAACTAGCGATTTTAAGGGTTTTTAAGTGTTTTTACGATTAAAGTAGCTAAAACTTGATATTTTTTGCACGAAACTTGGCACACAACACTATTTGGTATATATTATTGTGTTGAAGTGGTTAGAATTGAAAATCTGAGTCATATGCAAGAAATTACATGTTAAGTTGCGATTTTAAGGGTTTTAAAGCGTTTTTGGCACTTTTGCGCATAAAGTAGCTAAAAGTTAGTTGGTTTTGAACGGAACTTGGCACACAAAAATATTTTGTATAAATTATTGTTTTGAAGTGGCTAGAATTTAAAATCATAGTCATATGCTAGAAATTACATGTTAAGTTGCGATTTTAAGGGTTTTTAAGCGTTTTTGGCACTTTTGCGCATAAAGTAGCTCAAACTTTGTTGGTTTTGAACGAAACTTGGCACATAAAACTATTTTTTATAAATTATTGTTTTGAATTGGTTAGAATTTAAAATCATAGTCATATGCTAGAAATTACATGTTAAGTTGCGATTTTAAGGGATTTTAAGCGTTTTGACACTTTTGCGCATAAAATAGCTCAAACTTGGTTTAATTTGCACGAAACTTGGCATACAACACTATTTGGTATATATTATTATGTTGGAATGGTTAGAATTGAAAATCATTGTCTTATACTTGAAATAAAGTGTTAAGTTGAGATTTTATGGGTTGTAAAGCATTTTTGGAAGTTTTGCGCAAAAAGTAGCAAACTTGGTTTCTTTTGCACGAAAATTGGCACACAACATTATTTGTATATATTATTGTGTTGAACTGGTTAAAATTCAAAATCATATTCATATGCTAGAAATTACGTGTTTAGTTGCGATTTAAGGGCTTTTAAGCTTTTTTGGCAATTTTTCGCACAAAGTAGCTCAAACATGGTTTTTTTTTGTACGAAACTTGGCACACAACACTATTTGGTATATATTATTATGTTGAAGTGGTTAGAATTTAAAATCATTGTGAAATGCTAGAAATTACGTGTTAAGTTGCGATTTTAAGGGTTTTTAAGTGTTTTTGGCACTTTTACGCATAAAGTAGTTCAAACTTGGTTTGTTTTGCACGAAACTTGGCACACAACAATATTTGGTATATATTATTGTGTTTAAGTGGATAGAATTAAAAATCAAAGTCATATGCAAGAAATTACATGTTAAGTTGCGATTTTAAGAGTTTTTAAGCGTTTTTGGTACTTTTGCGCATAAAGTAGCTCAAATTTTTTTGGTTTTGAACGAAACTTGGCACACAAAACTATTTTGTATAAATTATTGTTTTGAAGTGGTTAGAATTTAAAATCATAATCATATGCTAGAAATTACATGTTAAGTTGCGATTTTAAGGGTTTTTAAGCGTTTTTGGCACTTTTGCGCATAAAATAGCTCAAACTTGGTTTGATTTGCACGAAACTTGGTATACAACACTATTTGGTATATATTATTATGTTGAAGTGGTTAGAATTGAAAATCATAGTCTTATGCTTGAAATTAAGTGTTAAGTTGAGATTTTAAGGGTTGTTAAGCATTTTTGGCACTTTTGCGCAAAAAGTAGCTCAAACTTTGTTTCTTTTGCACGAAACTTGGCACACAACAATACATGTATATATTATTGTGTTGAACTGGTTAAAATTGAAAATCTTATTCATAATCTAGAAATTACGTGTTAAGTTGCGATTTTAAGGGCTTTTAAGCTTTTTTGGCACTTTTTCGCATAAAGTAGCTCAAACTTGGTTTGTTCTATACGAAACATGGCACAGAACACTATTTGGTATATATTATGATGTTGAAGTGGTTAGAATTTAAAATCATTGTGAAATGCTAGAAATTACGTGTTAAGTTGCGATTTTAAGGGTTTTTAAGTGTTTTTTGCACTTTTACGATTAAAGTAGCTAAAACTTTGTATTTTTTTCACGAAACTTGGTACACAACACTATTTTGTATATATTATTGTGTTGAAGTGGTTAGAATTGAAAATCAAAGTCATATGCAAGAAATTACATGTTAAGTTGCGATTTTAAGGGTTTTTAAGAGTTTTTGGCACTTTTGCGCATAAAGTAGCTCAAATTTGGTTGGTTTTGAACGAAACATGGCACACAAAACTATTTTGTATAAATTATTGTTTTGAAGTGGTTAGAATTAAAAATCATAGTCTTATGCTTGAAATTCAGTGTTAAGTTGAGATTTTAAGGGTTGTTAAGCATTTTTGGAACTTTTGCGCAAAAAGTAGCTCAAACTTGGTTTCTTTTGCACGAAACTTGGCACACAACATTATCGGTATATATTATTGTGTTGAACTGGTTATAATTGAAAATAATACTCATATGCTAGAAATTACATGTTAAGTTGCGATTTTAAGGGCTTTTAAGCGTTTTTGGCACTTTTTCGCATAAAGTAGCTCAAACTTGGTTGTTTTGTACGAAACTTGGCACACAACACTATTAGGTATATATTATTATGTTGAAGTGGTTAGAATTTAAAATCATAGTGAAATGCTAGAAATTACGTGTTAAGTTGAAGTGGTTAGAATTGAAAATCAAAGGCATATGCAAGAAATTACATGTTAAGTTTCGATTTTAAGGGTTTTTAAGCGTTTTTGGCACTTTTGCGCATAAAGTAGTTCATACTTGGTCGGTTTTGAATGAAACTTGGCACACAAAACTATTTTGTATAAATTATTGTTTTGAAGTGATTAGAATTTAAAATCTTAGTCATATGCTAGAAATTACATGTTAAGTTGCGATTTTAAAGGTTTTTAAGCGTTTTTGGCACTTTTGCGCATAAAATAGCTCAAACTTGGTTTGATTTGCACGAAGCTTGGCATACAACCCTAGTTGGTATATATTATAATGTTGAAGTGGTTAAAGTAGCAAACTTGGTTGGTTTGAACGAACCTTGGCACACAAAACTATTTTGTATAAATTATTGTTTTGAAGTGATTAGAATTTAAAATCATGGTCTTATGCTTGAAATTAAGTGTTAAGTTGAGATTTTAAGGGTTGTTAAGCATTTTTGGAACTTTTGCGCAAAAAGTAGCTCAAACTTGGTATCTTCTGCACGAAACTTGGCACACAACATTATTTGTATATATTATTGTGCTGAACAGGTTAAAATTGAAAATCATATTCATATGCTAGAAATTACATGTTAAGTTGCGATTTTAAGGGCTTTTAAACGTTTTTGGCACTTTTTCGCACAAAGTAGCTCAAACTTGGTTTGTTTTGTACGAAACATGGCACACAACACTATTTGGTATAATTATTATGTTGAAGTGGTTAGAATTTAAAATCATTGTGATTAGAAATTACGTGTTAAGTTGCGATTTTAAGGGTTTTTAAGTGTTTTTGGCACTTTTACGCATTAAGTAGCTCAAACTTGGTTTGTTTTGCACGAAACATGGCACACAACACTATTTGGTATATATAATTTTGTTGAAGTGGTTAGAATTGAAAATAAAAGTCATATGCAAGACATTACATGTTTAGTTGCGATTCTAAGCGTTTTTAGGCGTTTTTGGCACTTTTGCGCTTAAAGTAGCACAAACTTGGTTGCTTTTGAACGAAACATGGCACACAAAAATATTTTGTATAAATTATTGTTTTGAAGTGGTTAGAATTTAAAATCATAGTAATATGCTAGAAATTACATGTTAAGTTGCGATTTTAATGGTTTTTAAGCGTTTTTGGCACTTTTGCGCATAAAGTAGCTCAAACTTGGTTTGTTTTGCACAAAACGTGGGACACAACACTATTTGGTATATATTATTGTGTTGAAGTGGTTAGAATTGGAAATCATAGTCATATGCAAGAATTTACATGTTAAGTTGCAATTTTAAGGGTTTTTAAGCGTTTTTGGCACTTTTGCGCATATAGTAGCTCAAACTTGGATTGTTTTGCACAAAACTTGGTACACAACACTATTTGGTAAATATTATTGTGTTGAAGCGGTTAGAATTGAAAATCATAGTCATATGCAAGAAATTACATGTTAAGTTGCGATTTTAAGGGTTTTTAAGCGTTTTTGGAACTTTTGTGCAAAAAGTAGCTCAAACTTGGTGTCTTTTGCACGAAACTAAGCACACAACTTTATTTGTATATATTACGGTGTTGAAGTGGTTAAAATTGAAAATCATAGTCATATGCTAGAAATTACATGTTAAGTTGCGAATTTAAGGGCGTTTAAGTGTTTTTGGCACTTTTGCGGATAAAGTAGCTCAAACTTGGTTTGTTTTGTATGAAACTTGGCACACAACACTATTTGGTTTATATTATTATCTTGAAGTGGTTAGAATTTAAAATCATGGTGAAATGCTAGAAATTACGTATTAACTTGTGATTTTATGGGTTTTTAAGCGTTTTGGCACTTTTGCGCATAAAGTAGCTCAAACTTGGTTGGTTTTGCACGAAACATGGCACACTAAACTATTTGGTATATATTATTGTGTTGAAGTGGTTAGAATTGAAAATCATAGTCATATGCTAGAAATTACATGTTAAGTTGCAATTTTAAGGGTTTTTAAGCGTTTTTGGCACTTTTGCGCATAAAATAGCTCAAACTTGGTTTGATTTGCACGAAACATGGCATACAACCCTATTTGGTATATATTATTATGTTGAAGTAGTTAGAATTGAAAATCATAGTCTTATGCTTGAAATTAAGTGTTAAGTTGAGATTTTAAGGGTTGTTAAGCATTTTTGGAACTTTAGCTCAAAAAGTAGCTAAAACTTCATTTCTTTTGCACGAAACATGGCACACGACATTATTTGTATATATTATTGTGCTGAATTGGTTAAAACTGAAAATCATATTCATATGCTAGAAATTAGATGTTAAGTTGCGATTTTAAGGGCTTTTAAGCGTTTTTGGCACTTTTTCGTATAAAGTAGCTCAAACTTGGTTTGTTTTGTACGAAACTTGGCACACAACACTATTTGGTATATATTATTATGTTGAAGTGGTTAGAATTTAAAATGATATTGAAATGCTAGAAATTACGTGTTAAGTTTCGATTTTAAGGGTTTTTAAGTGTTTTTGGCACTTTTACGCATAAAGTAGCTCAAACTTGGTTGGTTTTGCACGAAACTTGGCACACAACAATATGTGGTATATATTATTGTTTTGAACTGGTTATAATTGAAATTCAATGTCATATGCAAGAAATTACATGTTAAGTTGCAATTTTAAGGGTTTTTAAGTGTTTTTGGCACTTTTGCGCATAAAATAGCTCAAATTTGGTTTGATTTGCACGAAACATGGCATACAACCCTATTTGGTATATATTATTATGTTGAAGTGGTTAGAATTGAAAATCATAGTCTTATGCTTGAAATTAAGTGTTAAGTTGAGATTTTAAGGGTTGTTTAGCATTTTTGGCACTTTTGCATGAAACTTGACACACAAAATTATTTATATATATTATTGTGTTGAACTGGTTAAAATTGAAAATCATATTCATATGTTAGAAATTACGTGTTAAGTTGCGATTTTAAGGGCTTTTAAGCGTTTTAGGCACTTTTTCGCATAAAGTAGCTCAAACTTGGTTTGTTTTGTACGAAACATGGCACACAACACTATTTGGTATATATTATTATGTTGAAGTTTTTAGAATTTAAAATCATAGTGAAATGCTAGAAATTACGTGTTAAGTTGCGATTTTAAGGGTTTTTAAGTGTTTTTGATACTTTTACGCATAAAGTAGCTCAAACTTGGTTTGTTTTGCACGAAACTTGGCCCACAACACTATTTGGTATATATTATTGTGTTGAAGTGGTTATAATTGAAAATCAATGTCATATGCAAGAAATTACATGTTAAGTTGCGATTTTAAGGGTTTTTAAGCGTTGATTGCACTTTTGCGCATAAAGTAGCATAAACTTGGTTGATTTTGAATGAAACTTGGAACACAAAACTATTTTGTATAAATTATTGTTTTGAAGTGGTTAGAATTTAAAATCATAGTTATATGCTAGAAATTACATGTTAAGTTGCGATTTTAAAGGTTTTTAAGCGTTTTTGGCACTTTTGCGCATAAAATAGCTCAAACTTGGTTTGATTTGCACGAAACTTGGCATACAACACTATTTGGTATATATTATTATGTTGAAGTGGTTAGAATTGAAAATTATAGTCTTATAGTTGAAATTAAGTGTTAAGTTGAGATTTTAAGGGTTGTTAAGCATTTTTGGAACTTTTGCGCAAAAAGTAGATCATACTTGGTATCTTTTGAACGAAACTTGGCACACCACATTATTTGTATATATTATTGTGTTGAACTTGTTAAAATTGAAAATCATATTCATATGCTAGAAATTACATGTTAAGTTGCGATTTTAAGGGCTTTTATGCTTTTTTGGCGCTTTTTAGCATAAAGTAGCTCAAACTTGGTTTGCTTTGTACGAAACTTGGCACAAAACACTATTTGGTATGTATTATTATGTTGAAGTGGTTAGAATTTAAGATCGTAGTGAAATGCTAGAAATTACGTGTTAAGTTGCGATTTTAAGGGTTTTTAAGTGTTTTTGGTACTTTTACGCATAAAGTAGCTCAAACTTGGTTTGTTTTGCACGAAACTTGGCACACAACACTATCTGGTATCTATTATTGTGTTGAAGTGGTTAGAACTGAAAATCAAAGTCATATGCAAGAAACTACATGTTAAGTTGCGATTTTAAGCGTTTTTTAGCATTTTTGGCACTTTTGAGCATAAAGTAGCTCAAACTTGGTTGGTTTTGAACGAAACTTGGCACACAAAACTATTTTGTATAAATTATTGTTTTGAAGTGGTTAGAATTTAAAATCATAGTCATATGCTAGAAATTACATGTTAAATTGCGATTTTAAGGGTTTTTAAGCGTTTTTGGCACTTTTGCGCATAAAATAGCTCAAACTTGGTTTGATTTGCACGAAACTTGGCATACAACACTATTTGGTATATATTAATATGTTGAAGTGGTTAGAACTGAAAATCATAGTATTATATTTGAAATTAAGTGTTAAGTTAAGATTTTAAGGGTTGTTAAGCATTTTTGGAACTTTTGCGCAAAAAGTAGCTCAAACTTGGTTTCTTTTGCACGAAACTTGGCACAGAACATTATTAGTATATATTATTGTGCTGAACTGGTTAAAATTGAAAATTATATTCATATGCTAGAAATTACATGTTAAGTTGCGATTTTAAGAGCTTTTAAGTGTTTTTGGCACTTCTTCGCATAAAGTAGCTTAAACTTGGTTTGTTTTGTACGAAACTTAGCACACAATACTATTTCTTATATATTATTACGTTGAAGAGGTTAGAATTTAAAATGAAAGTGAAATGCTAGAAATTACGTGTTAAGTTGCGATTTTAAGGGTTTTTAAGTGTTTTTGGCACTTTTACGCATAAAGTAGCTCAAACTTGGTTTGTTTTGAACGAAACTTGGCACACAACACTATTTGGTATATATTATTGTGTTGAAGTGGTTAGAATTGAAAATCAAAGTCATATGCAAGAAATTACATGTTAAGTTGCGATTTTAAGGGTTTTTAGTTGTTTTTGGCACTTTTGCGCATAAAGTAGCTCAAATTTGGTTGGTTTTGAACGAAACATGGCACACAAAACTATTTGGTATATATTATTACGTTGAAGTGGTTAGAATTTAAAATCAAAGTCATATGCAAGAAATTACATGTGAAGTTGCGATTTTAAGGGTTTTTAAGCGTTTTTGGCACTTTTGCGCATATAGTAGCTGAAACTTGGTTGGTTTTGAACGAAACTTGGCACACAAAAATATTTGGTATAAATTATTGTGTTGAAGTGGTTAGAATTTAAAATCATAGTCATATGCTCGAAATTACATGTTAAGTTGTGATTTTAAGGGTTTTTAAGCGTTTTTGGCAATTTTGCGCATAAAATAACTAAAACTTCGTTTGATTTGCACGAAACATGGCATACAACACTATTTGGTATATATTACAGTGTTGAAGAGGTTAGAATTTAAAATCATAGTTATATGAAAGAAATTACATGTTAAGTTGCAATTTTATAGGTTTTTAAGCGTTTTTGGCACTTTTGCGCATAAAGTGGCTCAAACTTGGTTGGTTTTGAACGAAACTTTGCACACAATACTATTTCTTATATATTATTACGTTGAAGAGGTTAGAATTTAAAATGAAAGTGAAATGCTAGAAATTACGTGTTAAGTTGCGATTTTAAGGGTTTTTAAGTGTTTTTGGCACTTTTACGCATAAAGTAGCTCAAACTTGGTTTGTTTTGAACGAAACTTGGCACACAACACTATTTGGTATATATTATTGTGTTGAAGTGGTTAGAATTAAAAATCAAAGTCATATGCAAGAAATTACATGTTAAGTTGCGATTTTAAGGGTTTTTAGTTGTTTTTGGCACTTTTGCGCATAAAATAACTAAAATTTCGTTTGATTTGCACGAAACTTGGCATACAACACTATTTGGTATATATTACAGTGTTGAAGAGGTTAGAATTTAAAATCATAGTTATATGAAAGAAATTACATGTTAAGTTGCAATTTTATAGGTTTTTAAGCGTTTTTGGCACTTTTGCGCATAAAGTGGCTCAAACTTGGTTGGTTTTGAACGAAACTTTGCACACAGAACTATTTGGTATAAATTATTGTGTTGAAGTGGTTAGAATTAAAAATCATAGTCATATGCTAGAAATTACATGTTAAGTTGCGATTTTAAAGGTTTTTAAGCGTTTTTTGCACTTTTGCGCATAAGTAGGTGAAACTTGGTTGATTAACACGAAACTTGGCATACAACACTATTTGGTCTATATTATTGTGTTGAAGTGGTTAAAATTGGAAATCAATGTCATATGCAAGAAATTACATGTTTAGTTTCGATTTTAAGGGTTTTTAAGCGTTTTTGGCACTTTTGCGCATAAAGTAGTTCAAACTTGGTTAGTTTTGCACGAAACTTGGTAAGCAACACTATTTGGTATATATTATTGTGTTGAAGATGTTAGAATTGAAAATCATAGTCATATGCAAGAAATTACATGTTAAGTTGCGATTTTAAGTGTTTTTAAGCGTTTTTGGCACTTTTGCGCATAAAGTAGTTCAAACTTGGCTTGTTTTGCACGAAGCTTGGTACACAACACTATTTGGCATATATTATTGTGTTGAAGTGGTTAGAATTGAAAATCATAGTCATATGCAAGAAATTACATGTTATGTTGCAATTTTAAAGGTTTTTAAGTGTTTTTGGCACTTTTGCGCATAAAGTAGCTCAAACTTGGTTTGTTTCGCACGAAACATGGCAGACAACACTATTTGGTATTTTTTATCATGTTAAAGTATTTAGAATTTGAAATCATAGTTATATGCAAGAAAATACATGTTAAGTTGCGATTTTAAGGGTTTTTAAGCGTTTTTGGCACTTTTGCGCATAAAGTAGCTCAAACTTGGTTGGTTTTGAACGAAACTTGGCACAAAAAACTATTCGGTATAAATTATTGTGTTTAAGTGGTTAGAATTTAAAACCATATTCATATGCTAGAAATTACATGTTAAGTTGCGACTTTAAGGGTTTTTAAGCGTTTTTGGCACTTTTGCGCATAAAGTAGCTCAAACTTGGTTTGTTTCGCACGAAACTTGGCACACAACACTATTTGGTATATATTATTGTGTTGAACTGGTTAGAATTAGAAATCATAGTCATATGCCATAATTTACATGTTAAGTTGCGATTTTAAGGGTTTTTAGGCGTTTTTGGCACTTTTGCGCATAGAGTAGCTCAAACTTGGTTTGATTTGCACGAAACTTGGCATACAACACTATTTGGTATATATTATTATGTTGAAGTGGTTAGAATTGAAAATCATAGTCTTATGCTTGAAATAAAGTGTTAAGTTGAGATTTAAAGGGTTGTTAAGCATTTTTGGCACTTTTACGCAAAAAGCAGCTCAAACTTGGTTTCTTTGCACGAAACTTGGCACACAACATTATATGTATGTATTATTGTGTTGAACTGGTTAAAATTGAAAATCATAGTCATATGCTAGAAATTACATGTTAAGTTGCGATTTTTAGGGCTTTTAAGCGTTTTTGGGACTTTTTTGCATAAAGTAGCTCAAACTTGGTTTGTTTTGCACGAAACTTGGCACACAACACTATTTTGTATATATTATTATGTTGAAGTGGTTAAAATTAAAAATCACAGTGAAATGCTCAAACACTATTTGTATGTATTATTATGTTGAAGTGGCAGTTTTGCTCATAAAGTAGCTCAAACATAGTTTGATTTGCACGAAACTTGGCATACAACACTGTTTGGTATATATTATGTGTTGAAATGGTTAGAATGTGAAATCATCGAGATATGCACGAAATTACATGTTAAGTTGCGATTTTAAGTGTTTTTAAGCGTTTTTGGCACTTTTGCGTATAAAGTTGCTCAAAACTTGGTTTGTTTTGCACGAAACTTGGTACACAACACTATTTGGTATATATTATTGTGTTGAAGTGGTTAGAATTGAAAATCATAGTCATATGCAAGAAATTACATGTTAAGTTGCGATTTTATGGGTTTTTAAGCGTTTTTGGCACTTTTACGCATAAAGTAGCTCAAAATTGGTTTGTTTTGCACGAAACTTTGTACCCAACACTATTTGATATATATTATTGTATTGAAGTGGTTAGAATTTAAAATCATAGTCATATGCAAGAAATTACATGTTAAGTTGCGATTTAATGGCTTTTTAAGTGTTTTTGACACTTTTGCGCATAAAGTAGCTCAAACTTGGTTTGATTTGCACGAAACTTAGAATACAACACTATTTGGTATATATTATTATGTTGAAGTGGTTAGAATTGAAAATCATAGACTTGTGCTAGAAATTAAGACTTGTAGCTCAAACATGGTTTCTTTTGCAGGAAACTTAGCACACAAAATTATTTGTATATATTATTGTGTTGAAGTGCATAAAAATGAAAATCAACATGTTAAGTTGCAATTTTAAGGGCTTTCAAGCGTTTTTGACACTTTTGCGCATAAAGTTGCTCAAATTTAGTTTGTTTTGTACCAAACTTGGCACACAACACTTTTGTTTTGTACGAAACTTGGCACAAAACACTATTTTGTATATTTTATTATGTTGAAGTTTTTAGAATTTACAATCATCGTGAAGTGCTAGAAATTTCGTGTTAAGTTGTGATTTTAAGGGTTTTTAAGCGTTTTTGCCACTTTTGCACCTAAAGTAGCTCAAACTTGGTTTGTTTTGCACGAAACTTGGCACACAACACTATTTCAGATATATTATTGTGTTGAAGTGGTTAGAATTGAAAATTATAGTCATATGCAACAAATTACATGTTAAGTTGCGATTTTATGAATTTTTAAACGTTTTTGGCACTTTTGCGCATAAAATAGCTCAAACTTGGTTGGTTTTGATCGAAACTCGGCACACAAAACTATTTGGTATAATTTATTGTGTTGAAGTGGTTAGAATTGAAAATCATAGTCATATGGTAGAAATTACATGTTAAGTTGCGATTTTAAGGGTTTTTAAGCGTTTTTTGGCACTTTTGCGCATAAAGTAGCTCAAACTTGGTTTGATTTGCACGAAACTTGACATACAACACTATATGGTATATATTATTATGTTGAAGTGGTTAGAATTGAAAATCATAGTCTTACGCTTGAAATTAAGTATTAAGTTGAGATTTTAAGGGTTGTTAAGCATTTTTGGCACTTTTGCGCAAAAAGTAGCTCAAACTTGGTTTCTTTTGCACGAAACTTGGCACACAACATTAGATGTATATATTATTGTGTTGAATTGGTTAAAATTGAAATTCATAGTCATATGGTTAAAATTACATGTTATGTTGCGATTTTAAGGGTTTTTAAGCGTTTTTGGCACTTTTGCGCATAAAGTAGTTCAAACTTGGTTGTTTTGCATTAAACTTGGCACACAACACTATTTGGTATATATTATTGTGTTGAAGTGGTTAGAATTGGAAATCATAGTCATATGCAAAAGAAATTACAAGTTTAGTTGCGATTTTAAGGGTTTTTTAAGCGTTTTTGGCATTTTTGCGCATAAAGTAGCTAAAACTTGGTTGGTTTTCAACGAAACTTGGCACACAAAACTATTTGGTATAAATTATTGTGTTGAAGTGGTTAGAATTTAAAATCATAGTCATATGCTAGAAATTACATGTTAAGTTGCGATTTTAAGAGTTTCTAAGCGTTTTTGGCACTTTTGCGTATAAAGTAGCTCAAACTTAGTTCGATTTGCACGAAACTTGGCATACAACACTATTTGGTATATATTATTGTGTTGAAGTGGTTAAAATTGAAAATCATAGTCATATGCTAGAAATTACATGTTAAGTTGCGATTTTAAGGGTTTTTAAGCGTTTTTGGCACTTTTGCGCATAAAGTAGCTCAAACTTGGTTTGATTTGCACTAAACTTGACATACAACACGATTTGGTATATATTATTATGTTGAAGTGGTTAGACTTGAAAATCATAGTCTTATGCTTGAAATTAAGTGTTAAGTTGAGATTTTAAGGGTTGTTAAGCATTTTTGGCACTTTTGCGCAAAAAGTAGCTCAAACTGTGTTTCTTTTGCATGAAACTTGGCACACAACATTATATGTATATATTATTGTGTTGAACTGGTTAAAATTGAAACTCGTAGTCATATGCTAGAAATTACATGTTTAGTTGGGATTTTAAGCGTTTTTGGCACTTTTCCGAATAAAGTAGCTCAAACTTGGTTTGTTTTGTACGAAACTTGGCACACAACACTATTTGGTATATATTATTATGTTGAAGTGGTTAGAATTTAAAATCACAGTGAAATGCAAGAAATTACGTGTTAAGTTGCGATTTTAAGGGTTTTTAAGCGTTTTTGGCACTTTTACGCATAAAGTAGCTCAAACTTGGTTTGTTTTACACGAAACTTGGCACACAACACTATTTGGTATATATTATTGTGTTGAAGTGGTTAGAATTGGAAATCATAGTCATATGCAAGAAATTACATGTTAAGTTGCGATTTTATGGGTTTTTAAACGTTTTTGGCACTTTTGCGCAAAAAAAGAGCTCAAACTTCGTTGGTTTTGAACGAAACTTGGCACACAAAACTATTTGTTAAAAATTATTATGTGGAAGTGGTTAGAATTGAAAATCATAGTCATATGCTAGAAATTACATGTTAAGTTGCGATATTAAGGGTTTTTAAGCATTTTTGGCACTTTTGCGCATAAACTAGCTCAATCTTGGTTTGATTTGCACGAAACTTGACATACAACACTATTTGGTATATATTATTATGTTGAAGAGGTTAGAATTCAAAATCATAGTCTTATGCTTGAAATTAAGTGTTAGGTTGAGATTTTAAGGGTTGTTAAGCATTTTTGGCACTTTTGCGCAAAAAGTAGCTCAAACTTGGTTTCTTTTGCACGAAACTTGGCACACAACAATATATGTATATATTATTGTGTTGAACTTGTTAAAATTGAAATTCATAGTCATATGCTAGAAATTACATGTTAAGTTGGGATTTTAAGGGCTTTTAAGCGTTTTTGCACTTTTCCGCACAAAGTAGCTCAAACTTGGTTTGTTTTGTACGAAACTTGGCACACAACACTATTTGGTATATATTATTATGTTGAAGTGGTTAGAATTTAAAATCACAGTGAAATGCTAGAAATTACGTGTTAAGTTGCGATTTTAAGGGTTTTTAAGCGTTTTTGGCACTTTCGCGCATAAAGTAGCTCAAACTTGGTTTGTTTTGCATGAAACTTGGCACACAACACTATTTGGTATATATTATTGTGTTGAAGTGGTTAGAATTGGAAATCATAGTCATATGCAAGAAATTACAAGTTTAGGTGCGATTTTGATTTTTAAGCGTTTTTGGCACTTTTGCGCATAAAGTAGCTAAAACTTGGTTGGTTTTCAACGAAACTTGGCACACAAAACTATTTGGTATAAATTATTGTGTTGAAGTGGTTAGAATTTAAAATCATAGTCATATGCTAGAAATTACATGTTAAGTTGCGCTTTAAGGGTTTCTAAGCGTTTTTGGCACTTTTGCGCATAAAGTAGCTCAAACTTAGTTCGATTTGCTCGAAACTTGGCATACAACACTATTTGGTATATATTATTGTGTTGAAGTGGTTAAAATTGAAAATCATAGTCATATGCTAGAAATTACATGTTAAGTTGCGATTTTAAGGGTTTTTAAGCGTTTTTGGCAATTTTGCGCATAAAGTAGCTCAAACTTGGTTTGATTTGCACGAAACTTGACATACAACACGATTTGGTATATATTATTATGTTGAAGTGGTTAGATTTGAAAATCATAGTCTTATGCTTGAAATTAAGTGTTAAGTTGAGATTTTAAGGGTTGTTAAGCATTTTTGGCACTTTTGCGCAAAAAGTAGCTCAAACTTGGTTTCTTTTGCACCAAACTTGGCACACCACTTTATATGTATATATTATTGTGTTGAACTGGTTAAAATTGAAACTCGTAGTCATATGCTAGAAATTACATGTTTAGTTGGGATTTTAAGTGCTTTTAAGCGTTGTTGGCACTTTTCCGAATAAAGTAGCTCAAACTTGGTTTGTTTTGTACGAAACTTGGCACACAACACTATTTGCTATATATTATTATGTTGAAGTGGTTAGAATTTAAAATCACAGTGAAATGCAAGAAATTACGTGTTAAGTTGCGATTTTAAGGGTTTTTAAGCGTTTTTTGGCACTTTTACGCATAAAGTAGCTCAAACTTGGTTTGTTTTACACGAAACTTGGCACACAACACTATTTGGTATATATTATTGTGTTGAAGTGGTTAGAATTGGAAATCATAGTCATATGCAAGAAATTACATGTTAAGTTGCGATTTTATGGGTTTTTAAACGTTTTGGGCACTTTTGCGCAAAAAAGTGCTCAAACTTCGTTGGTTTTGAACGAAACGTGGCACAAAAAACTATTTGTTAAAAATTATTGTGTTGAAGTGGTTAGAATTGAAAATCATAGTCATATGCTAGAAATTACATGTTAAGTTGCGATGTTAAGGGTTTTTAAGCATTTTTGGCACTTTTGCACATAAAGTAGCTCAAACTTGGTTTGATTTGCACGAAACTTGACATACAACACTATTTGGTATATATTATTATGTTGAAGAGGTTAGAATTCAAAATCATAGATTTATGCTTGAAATTAAGTGTTAGGTTGAGATTTTAAGGGTTGTTAAGCATTTTTGGCACTTTTGCGCAAAAAGTAGCTCAAACTTGGTTTCTTTTGCACGAAACTTGTCACACAACATTATATGTATATATTATTGTGTTGAACTTGTTAAAATAGATATTCATAGTTATATGCTAAAAATTACATGTTAAGTTGCGATTTTAAGGGCTTTTAAGCGTTTTTGCACTTTTCCGCATAAAGTAGCTCAAACTTGGTTTGTTTTGTACGAAACTTGGCACACAACACTATTTGGTATATATTATTATGTTCAAGTGGTTAGAATTTAAAATCACAGTGAATTGCTAGAAATTACGTGTTAAGTTGCGATTTTAAGGGTTTTTAAGCGTTTTTGGCACTTTTGCGCATAAAGTAGCTCAAACTTGGTTTATTATGCATGAAACTTGGCACACAACACTATTTGGTACATATTATTGTGTTGAAGTGGTTAGAATTTGAAATCACAGTCATATGCAAGAAATTACAAGTTTAGTTGCGATTTTAAGGGTTTTTAAGCGTTTTTGGCACTTTTGCGCAAAAAGTAGCTAAAACTTCGTTGGTTTTCAACGAAACTTGGCACAAAAAACTATTTGGTATAAATTATTGTGTTGAAGTGGTTAGAATTTAAAATCAAAGTCATATGCTAGAAATTACATGTTAAGTTGCGATTTTAATGGTTTCTAAGCGTTTTTGGCACTTTTGCACATAAAGTAAACTTAGTTCGATTTGCACGAAACTTGGCATACAACACTATTTGGTATATATTATTGTGTTGAAGCGGTTAAAATTGAAAATCATAGTCATATGCTAGAAATTACATGTTAAGTTGCGATTTTAAGGGTTTTTAAGCGTTTTTGACACTTTTGCGCATAAAGTAGCTCAAACTTGGTTTGATTTGCACGAAACTTGACATACTACGCGATTTGGTATATATTATTATGTTCAAGTGGTTAGATTTGAACATAATAGTCTTATGCTTGAAATTAAGTGTTAAGTTGAGATTTTAAGGGTTGTTAAGCATTTTTGGCACTTTTGCGCAAAAAGTAGCTCAAACTTTGTTTCTTTTGCATGAAACATGGCACACAACATTATTTGTACATATTATTGTGTTGAACTGGTTAAAATTTAAAATCGTAGTCATATGCTAGAATATACATGTTTATTTGGGATTTTAAGGGCTTTTAAGCGTTTTTGGCTCTTTTCTGCATAAAGTAGCTCAAACTTGGTTTGTTTTGTACGAAACTTTGCACACAATACTATTTGGTATATATTATTATGCAGAAGTGGTTAGAATTTAAAATCACAGTGAAATGCAAGAAATTACGTGTTATTTTGCGATTTTAAGGGTTTTTAAGCGTTTTTGGCACTTTTACGCATAAAGTAGCTCAAACTTGGTTTGTTTTACACGAAACTTGGCACACAACACTATTTGGTATATATTATTGTGTTGAAGTGGTTAGAATTGGAAATCATAGTCATATGCAAGAAATTACATGTTAAGTTGCGATTTTATGGGTTTTTAAACGTTTTTGGCACTTTTGCGCAAAAAAGAGCTCAAACTTCGTTGGTTTTGAACGAAACTTGGCACACAAAACTATTTGTTAAAAATTATTATGTGGAAGTGGTTAGAATTGAAAATCATAGTCATATGCTAGAAATTACATGTTAAGTTGCGATATTAAGGGTTTTTAAGCATTTTTGGCACTTTTGCGCATAAACTAGCTCAATCTTGGTTTGATTTGCACGAAACTTGACATACAACACTATTTGGTATATATTATTATGTTGAAGAGGTTAGAATTCAAAATCATAGTCTTATGCTTGAAATTAAGTGTTAGGTTGAGATTTTAAGGGTTGTTAAGCATTTTTGGCACTTTTGCGCAAAAAGTAGCTCAAACTTGGTTTCTTTTGCACGAAACTTGGCACACAACAATATATGTATATATTATTGTGTTGAAGTGGTTATAATTGGAAATCATAGTCATATGCAAGAAATTACATGTTAAGTTGCGATTTTATGGGTTTTTAAGCGTTTTTGGCACTTTTGCGCAAAAAATAGCTCAAACTTGGTTGGTTTTCGAACGAAACTTGGCACACAAAACTATTTGGTATATATTATTGTGTTGAAGTGGTTATAATTGGAAATCATAGTCTTATGCTTGAAATTAAGTGTTAGGTTGAGATTTTAAGGGTTGTTAAGCATTTAAGGCACTTTTGCGCAAAAAGTAGCTCAAACTTGATTTCTTTTGCACGAAACTTGGCACACAACATTATATGTATATATTATTGTGTTGTGATTTTAAAATAGATATTCATAGTCATATGCTAAAAATTACATGTTAAGTTGTGATTTTAAGGGCTTTTAAGCGTTTTTGCACTTTTCCGCATAAAGTAGCTCAAACTTGGTTTGTTTTGTACGAAACTTGGCACATAACACCATTTGGTATATATTATTATGTTCAAGTGGTTAGAATTTAAAATCACAGTGAAATGCTAGAAATTACGTGTTTAAGTTGCGATTTTAAGGGTTTTTTAAGCGTTTTTGGCACTTTTGCGCATAAAGTAGCTCAAACTTGGTTTAATTTGCATGAAACTTGGCACACAACACTATTTGTTATATATTATTGTGTTGAAGTGGTTAGAATTGGAAATCACTGTCATATGAAAGAAATTACAAGTTTAGTTGCGATTTTAAGGGTTTTTAAGCGTTTTTGGCACTTTTGTGCATAAAGTAGCTAAAACTTCGTTGGTTTTCAACGAAACTTGGCACAAAAAACTATTTGGTATAAATTATTTTGTTGAAGTGGTTAGAATTTAAAATCAAAGTCATATGCTAGAAATTACATGTTAAGTTGCGATTTTAATGGTTTCTAAGCGTTTTTGGCACTTTTGCACATAAAGTAGCTCAAACTTCGTTCGATTTGCACGAAACTTGGCATACAACACTATTTGATATATATTATTGTGTTGAAGCGGTTAAAATTGAAAATCATAGTCATATGCTAGAAATTACATGTTTAAGTTGCGATTTTAAGGGTTTTTAAGCGTTTTTGACACTTTTGCGCATAAAGTAGCTCAAACTTGGTTTGATTTGCACGAAACTTGACATACAGCACGATTTGGTATATATTATTATGTTGAAGTGGTTAGATTTGAAAATAATAGTCTTATGCTTGAAATTAAGTGTTAAGTTGAGATTTTAAGGGTTTTTAAGCATTATTGGCACTTTTGCGCAAAAAGTACTCAAACTTTGTTTCTTTTGCATGAAACATGGCACACAACATTATTTGTACATATTATTGTGTTGAACCGGTTAAAATTTAAAATCGTAGTCATATGCTAGAAATTACATGTTTATTTGGGATTTTAAGGGCTTTTAAGCGTTTTTGGCTCTTTCTCTGCATAAAGTAGCTCAAACTTGGTTTGTTTTGTACGAAAACTTTGCACACAATACTATTTGGTATATATTATTATGCTGAAGTGGTTAGAATTTAAAATCACAGTGAAATGCAAGAAATTACGTGTTAAGTTGCGCTTTTAAGGGTTTTTAAGTGTTTTTGGCACTTTTGCGCATAAAGTAGCTCAAACTTGGTTTGTTTTACACGAAACTTGGCACACAACACTATTTGGTATATATTATTGTGTTGAAGTGGTTATAATTGGAAATCATAGTCATATGCAAGAAATTACATGTTAAGTTGCGATTTTATGGGTTTTTAAGCGTTTTTGGCACTTTTGCGCAAAAAATAGCTCAAACTTGGTTGGTTTTCGAACGAAACTTGGCACACAAAACTATTTGGTATATATTATTGTGTTGAAGTGGTTATAATTGGAAATCATAGTCTTATGCTTGAAATTAAGTGTTAGGTTGAGATTTTAAGGGTTGTTAAGCATTTTAGGCACTTTTGCGCAAAAAGTAGTTCAAACTTGATTTCTTTTGCACGAAACTTGGCACACAACTTTATATGTATATATTATTGTGTTGAACTTGTTAAAATAGATATTCATAGTCATATGCTAAAAATTACATGTTAAGTTGTGATTTTAAGGGCTTTTAAGCGTTTTTGCACTTTTCCGCATAAAGTAGCTCAAACTTGGTTTGTTTTGTACGAAACTTGGCACACAACACTATTTGGTATATATTATTATGTTGAAGTGGTTAGAATATAAAATCACAGTAAAATGCTAGAAATTACGTGTTAAGTTGCGATTTTAAGGGGTTTTTAAGCGTTTTTGGCACTTTTGCGCATAAAGTAGCTCAAACTTGGTTTGTTTTGCATGAAACTTGGCACACAACACTATTTGGTATATATTATTGTGTTGAAGTGGTTAGAATTGGAAATCATAGTCATATGCAAGAAATTACAAGTTTAGTTGCGATTTTAAGGATTTTTAAGCGTTTTTGGCACTTTTGCGCATAAAGTAGCTAAAACTTCGTTGGTTTTCAACGAAACTTGGCACAAAAAACTATTTGGTATAAATTATTGTGTTGTAGTTGTTAGAATTTAAAATCATAGTCATATGCTAGAAATTACATGTTAAGTTGCGATTTTAATGGTTTCTAAGCGTTTTTGGCACTTTTGCGCATAAAGTAGCTCAAACTTAGTTCGATTTGCACGAAACTTGGCTTACAACACTATTTGGTATATATTATTGTGTTGAAGCGGTTAAAATTGAAAATCATAGTCATATGCTAGAAATTACATGTTAAGTTGCGATTTTAAGGGTTTTTAAGCGTTTTTGGCACTTTTGCGCATAAAGTAGCTCAAACTTGGTTTGATTTGCACGAAACATGACATACAACACGATTTGGTATATATTATTATGTTGAAGTGGTTAGATTTTAAAATCATAGTCTTATGCTTGAAATTAAGTGTTAAGTTGAGATTTTAAGGGTTGTTAAGCATTTTTGGCACTTTTGCGCAAAAAGTAGCTCAAACTTTGTTTCTTTTGCACGAAACTTGGCACACAACATTGTATGTATATATCATCGTGTTGAACTGGTTAAAATTGAAAATCATAGTCATATGCTAGAAATTACATGTTTAGTTGGGATTTTAAGGGCTTTTAAGCGTTTTTGGCACTTTTCCGCATAAAGTAGCTCAAACTTGGTTTGTTTTGTACGAAACTTGGCACACAACACTATTTGGTATATATTATTATGCTGAAGTGGTTAGAATTTAAAATCACAGTGAAATGCAAGAAAATTACGTGTTAAGTTGCGATTTTAAGGGTTTTTAAGTGTTTTTTGCACTTTTGCGCATAAAGTAGCTCAAACTTGGTTTGTTTTACACGAAACTTGGCACACAAACACTATTTGGTATATTTATTGTGTTGAAGTGGTTATAATTGGAAATCATAATCATATGCAAGAACTTACATGTTAAGTTGCGATTTTATGGGTTTTTAAGCGTTTTTGGCACTTTTGCGCAAAAAATAGCTCAAACTTGGTTGGTTTTCGAACGAAACTTGGCACACAAAACTATTTGGTATATATTATTGTGTTGAAGTGGTTATAATTGGAAATCATACTCTTATGCTTGAAATTAAGTGTTAGGTTGAGATTTTAACGGTTGTTAAGCATTTTTTGCACTTTTGCGCAAAAAGTAGCTCAAACTTGGTTTCTTTTGCACGAAACTTGGCACACAACATTATATGTATATATTATTGTGTTGAACTGGTTAAAATTGAAATTCATAGTCATATGCTAAAAATTACATGTTAAGTTGCGATTTTAAGGACTTTTAAGCGTTTTTGCACTTTTCCGCATAAAGTAGCTCAAACTTGGTTTGTGTGTACGAAACTTGGCAGACAACACTATTTGGTATATATTATTATTTTGAAATGATTAGAATTTAAAATCACAGTGAAATGCTAACAATTACATGTTAAATTGTGATTTTAAGGGCTTTTAAGCGTTTTTGCACTTTTCCGCATAAAGTAGCTCAAACTTGGTTTGTTTTGCATGAAACTTGGCACACAACACTATTTGGTATATATTATTGTGTTGAAGTGGTTAGAATTGGAAATCGTAGTCATATGCAAGAAATTATAAGTTTAGTTGCGATTTTAAGGGTTTTTAAGCGTTTTTGGCACTTTTGCGCATAAAGTAGCTAAAAGTTAGTTGGTTTTCAACGAAACTTGGCACACAAAACTATTTGGTATAAATTATTGTGTTGAAGTGTTTAGAATATAAAATCATAGTCATATGCTAGAAATTACATGTTAAGTTGCGATTTTAAGGGTTTCTAAGCGTTTTTGGCACTTTTGCGCATAAAGTAGCTCAAACTTAGTTCAATTTGCACGAAACTTGGCATACAACACTATTTGGTATATATTATTGTGTTGAAGTGGTTAAAATTGAAAATCATAGTCATATAATAGAAATTACATGTTAAGTTCCGATATTAAGGCTTTTAAGCATTTTTGGAAATTTTGCGCATAAAGTATGAACTTGGTTGATTTGCACGAAACTTGACATACAACACTATTTGGTATATATTATTATGTTGAAGTGGTTAGAATTCAAAATCATAGTCTTATACTTGAAATTAAGTGTTAGGTTCAGATTTTAAGGGTTGTTAAGCATTTTTGGCACTTGTGCGCAAAAAGTATCTCAAACTTGGTTTCTTTTGCACGAAACTTGGCACACAACATTATATGTATATATTATTGTGTTGAACTTGTTAAAATTTAAAATTCATAGTCATATGCTAAAAATTACATATAGGTCGCGATTTTAAGGGCTATTAAGCGTTTTTGCCTTTTTCCGCATAAAGTAGCTCAAACTTGGTTTGTTTTGTACGAAACATGGCACACAACACTATTTGGTATATATTATTATGTTGAAGTGGTTAGAATTTAAAATCACAGTGAAATTCTAGAAATTACGTGTTAAGTTGCGATTTTATGGGTTTTTTAAGCGTTTTTGGCACTTTTGCGCATAAAGTAGCTCAAACTTGGTTTGTTTTACACGAAACTTGTTACACAACACTATTTGGTATATATTATTGTGTTGAAGTGGTTAAAATTGAAAATCATAGTCATATGCTAGAAATTACATGTTAAGTTGCGATTTTTAAGGGTTTTTAAGCGTTTTTGGCACTTTTGCGCATAAAGTAGCTCAAACTTGGTTTCTTTTGCACGAAACCTTGGCACACCACATTATATGTATATATTATTGTGTTGAACTGGTTAAAATTGAAACTCGTAGTCATATGCTAGAAATTACATGTTTAGTTGGTATTTTAAGGGCTTTTAAGCGTTTTTTGCACTTTTCCGAATAAAGTAGCTCAACTTGGTTTGTTTTGTACGAAACTTGGCACACAACACTATTTGGTATATATTATTATGTTGAAGTGGTTAGAATTTAAAAATCACAGTGAAATGCAAGAAATTACGTGTTAAGATGCGATTTTAAGGGTTTTTAAGCGTTTTGGGCACTTTTACGCATAAAGTAGCTCAAACTTGGTTTGTTTTACACGAAACTTGGCACACAACACTATTTGGTACATATTATTGTGTTGAAGTGGTTAGAATTGGAAATCATAGTCATATGTAAGAAATTACATGTTAAGTTGCGATTTTATGGGTTTTTAAAACGTTTTTGGCACTTTTGCGCAAAAAAAGAGCTCAAACTTCGTTGGTTTTGAACGAAACTTTGCACACAAAACTATTTGTTAAAAATTATTGTGTTGAAGTGGTTAGAATTGAAAAGCATAGTCATATGCTAGAAATTACATGTTAAGTTGCAATATTAAGGGTTTTTAAGGCACTTTTGCGCATAAAGTAGCTCAAACTTGGTTTGATTTGCACGAAACTTGACATACAACACTATTTGGTATATATTATTATGTTGAAGAGGTTAGAATTCAAAAGCATAGTCTTATGCTTGAAATTAAGTGTTAGGTTGAGATTTTAAGGGTTGTTAAGCATTTTTGGCACTTTTGCGCAAAAAGTAGCTCAAACTTGGTTTCTTTTGCACGAAACTTGGCACACCCACATTATATGTATATATTATTGTGTTGAACTGGTTAAAATTGAAACTCGTAGTCATATGCTAGAAATTACATGTTTAGTTGGGATTTTAAGGGCTTTTAAGCGTTTTTGGCACTTTTCCGAATAAAGTAGCTCAAACTTGGTTTGTTTTGTACGAAACTTGGCACACAACACTATTTGGTATATATTATTATGTTGAAGTGGTTAGAATTTAAAATCACAGTAAAATGCAAGAAATTACGTGTTAAGTTGTGATTTTAAGGGGTTTTTAAGCTTTTTTGGCACTTTTACGCATAAAGTAGCTCCAAACTTGGTTTCTTTTACACGAAACTTGGCACACAACACTATTTGGTATATATTATTGTGTTGAAGTGGTTAGAATTTGAATTCATAGTCATGTGCAAGAAATTACATGTTAAGTTGCGATTTTATGGGTTTTTAAACGGTTTTGGCACTTTTGCGCAAAAAAGAGCTCAAACTTCGTTGGTCTTGAACGAAACTTGGCACACAAAACTATTTGTTAAAAATTATTGTGTTGAAGTGGTTAGAATTGAAAATCATAGTCATATGCTAGAAATTACATGTTAAGTTGCGATATTAAGGATTTTTAAGCATTTTTGGCACTTTTGCGCATAAATTAGCTCAAACTTGGTTGATTTGCACGAAACTTGACATACAACACTATTTGGTATATATTATTATGTTGAAGAGGTTAGAATTCAAAATCATAGTCTTATGCTTGAAGTTAAGTGTTAGGTTGAGATTTTAAGGGTTGTTAAGCATTTTTGGCACTTTTGCGCAAAAAGTAGCTCAAACTTGGTTTCTTTGTCACGAAACTTGGCACACAACATTATATGTATATATTATTGTGTTGAACTTGTTAAAATAGATGTTCATAGTCATATGCTAAAAATTACATGTTAAGTTGCGATTTTAAGGGCTTTTAAGCGTTTTTTGCACTTTTCCGCATAAAGTAGCTCAAACTTGGTTTGTTTTGTACGAAACTTGGCACACAACACTATTTGGTATATATTATTATGTTGAAGTGGTTAGAATTTAAAATCACAGTGAAATGCTAGAAATTACGTGTTATGTTGCGATTTTAAGGGGTTTTTAAGCGTTTTTTGGCACTTTTTGCGCATAAAGTAGCTAAAACTTCGTTGGTTTTCAACGAAACTTGGGCACAAAAAACTATTTGATATAAATTATTGTGTTGAAGTGGTTAGAATTTAAAATCATAGTCATATGCTAGAAATTACATGTTAAGGTTGCGATTTTAATGGTTCTAAGCGTTTTTGGCACTTTTGCACATAAAGTAGCTCAAACTTAGTTCGATTTGCACGAAACTTGGCATACAACACTATTTGGTATATATTATTGTGTTGAAGCGGTTAAACTTGAAAATCATAGTTATATGCTAGAAATTACATGTTAAGTTGCGATTTTAAGGGTTTTTAAGCGTTTTTGGCACTTATGAGTAGCTCAAACTTGGTTTGATTTGCACGAAACTTGACATACAACACGATTTGGTATATATTATTATGTTGAAGTGGTTAGATTTGAAAATAATAGTCTTATGCTTGAAATTAAATGTTAAGTTGAGATTTTAAGGGTTGTTAAGCATTTTTGGCACTTTTGCGCAAAAAGTAGCTCAAACTTTGTTTCTTTTGCATGAAACATGGCACACAACATTATTTGTACATATTATTGTGTTGAACTGGTTAAAATTTAAAATCGTAGTCATATGCTAGAAATTACATGTTTAGTTGGGATTTTAAGGGTTTTTAAGCGTTTTTGGCTCTTTTCTGCATAAAGTAGCTCAAACTTGGTTTGTTTTGTACGAAACTTTGCACACAACACTATTTGGTATATATTATTATGTTGAAGTGGTTAGAATTTAAAATCACAGTGAAATGCAAGAAATTACGTGTTAAGTTGCGATTTTTAGGGTTTTTAAGTGTTTTTGGCACTTTTGCGCATAAAGTAGCTCAAACTTGGTTTGTTTTACACGAAACTTGGCACACAACACTATTTGGTATATATTATTGTGTTGAAGTGGTTATAATTGGAAATCATAGTCATATGCAAGAAATTACATCTTAAGTTGCGATTTTATGGGTTTTTAAGCGTTTTTGGCACTTTTGTGCAAAAAATAGCTCAAACTTGGTTGGTTTTCGAACGAAACTTGGCACACAAAACTATTTGGTATATATTATTGTGTTGAAGTGGTTATAATTGGAAATCATAGTCTTATGCTTGAAATTAAGTGTTAGGTTGAGATTTTAAGGGTTGTTAAGCATTTTTGGCACTTTTGCGCAAAAAGTATCTCAAACTTGGTTTCTTTTGCACGAAACTTGGCACAAAACATTATATGTATATATTATTGTGTTGAACTTGTTAAAATTTTAATTCATAGTCATATGCTAAAAATTACATATAAGTCGCGATTTTAAGGGCTTTTAAGCGTTTTTGAACTTTTACGCATCAAGTAGCTCAAACTTGGTTTGTTTTGTACGAAACTTGGCACACAACACTATTTGGTATATATTATTATGTTGAAGTGGTTAGAATTTAAAATCACAGTGAAATGCTAGAAATTACGTGTTAAGTTGCGATTTTATGGGTTTTTAAGCGTTTTTGGCACTTTTGCGCATAAAGTAGCTCAAACTTGGTTTGTTTTACACGAAACTTGGCACACAACACTATTTGGTATATATTATTGTGTTGAAGCGGTTAAAATTGAAAATCATAGTCATATGCTAGAAATTATATGTTAAGTTGCGATTTTAAGGGTTTTTAAGCGTTTTTGGCACTTTTGCGCATAAAGTAGCTCAAACTTGGTTTGATTTGCACGAAACATGACATACAACACGATTTGGTATATATTATTATGTTGAAGTGGTTAGATTTTAAAATCATAGTCTTATGCTTGAAA
>NC_080052.1:547183-576865 GCF_026212465.1 Amaranthus tricolor | reverse complement strand
TTAAGTGTCGATTTTAAGTGTTTTTAAGCGTTTTTTGGCACTTTTGCGCATAAAGTAGCTCAAACTTGGTTTGTTTTTGTACGAAACTTGGCACACAACACTATTTGGTATATATTATTGTATTGAAGTGGTTAGAATTGAAAATCATAGTCATATGCAAGAAATTACATGTTAAGTTGCGATTTTATGGGTTTTTAAGCGTTTTTGGCACTTTTGCGCATGAAATAGCTCAAACTTTGTTTGTTTTGTACGAAACTAAGCACACAACACTATTTGGTATATATTATTGTGTTCAAGTGGTTAGAATTGAAAATCAAAGTCATATGCAAGAAATTACATGTTAAATTGCAATTTTACATGTTTTTAAGCGTTTTTGGCACTTTTGCGCATAAAGTAGCTCAAACTTGTTTTGTTTTGCACGAAACCTGGAACCTAAAACTATTTGGTATATATTATTGTGTTGAAGTGGTTAGAATTGATTATCATAGTCATATGGAAGAAATTACATATTAAGTTGCGATTTTAAGGGTTTTTATGCGTTTTTTTGTACTTTTGAGCATAAAGTAGATTAAACTTGGTTTTTTTTGCACGAAACTTGGCACACAACACAATTTGGTATATATTATTATGTTGAAGTGGTTAGAATTTAAAATCATAGTCATACGCTATAAATTAAGTCTTAAGTTGCGATTTTAAGGGTTATTAAGCGTTATTGGGGCTTTAGCGCATAAAGTAGCTCAAACTTGGTTTGTTTTGAAGTGGTATATATTGTTGTGTTGAAGTGGTTAGAATTGAAAATCATAGTCATATGCAAGAAATTACATGTTAAGTTGCAATTTTATGGGTTTTTTAGCGTTTTTGGCACTTTTCGCATAAAGTAGCTCAAACTTGGTTTGTTTTGTACAAAAACTTGGCACACAACACTATTTGGTATATATTATTATTTTGAAGTGGTTAGAATTTAAAATCATAGTGAAATGCTAGAAATTACGTGTTAAGTGTCGATTTTAAGTGTTTTTTAAGCGTTTTTGGCACTTTTGCGCATAAAGTAGCTCAAACTTGATTTGTTTTTGCACAAAACTTGGCACACAAACACTATTTGGTATATATTATTGTATTGAAGTGGTCAGAATTGAAAATCATAGTCATATGCAAGAAATTACATGTTAAGTTGCGATTTTATGGGTTTTTAAGCGTTTTTGGCACTTTTACGCATAAAATAGCTCAAACTTTGTTTGTTTTGTACGAAACTTAGCACACAACACTATTTGGTATATATTATTGTGTTCAAGTGGTTAGAATTGAAAATCAAAGTCATATGCAAGAAATTACATGTTAAGTTTCAATTTTAAATGTTTTTAAGCGTTTTTGGCACTTTTGCGCATAAAGTAGCTCAAACCAGTTTTGTTTTGCACGAAACTTGGAACCTAAAACTATTTGGTATATATTATTGTGTTGAAGTGGTTAGAATTGATTATCATAGTCATATGGAAGAAATTACATATTAAGTAGCTCAAACTTGGTTTTATTTGCACGAAACTTGGCACACACAACACTATTTGGTATATATTATTATGTTGAAGTGGTTAGAATTTAAAATCATTGTCTTACGCTATAAATTAAGTGTTAAGTTGCGATTTTAAGGGTTATTAAGCGTTTTTGGGACTTTAGCGCATAAAGTAGCTCAAACTTAGTTTGTTTTGCATCGAAACTTGGCATACAACATTATTTGATATATATTATTGTGCTGAAGTGGTTACAATTGAAAATCATAGTCATATGCAAGAAATTACATGTTAAGTTAAGCGATTTTAAGGGTTTTTAAGCGTTTTTGGCACTTTTGCGCATAAAGTAGCTCAAACTTGGTTGGTTTTGAACGAAACTTGGCACACAAAACTCTTTGGTTTAAATTATTGTGTTGAAGTGGTTAGAATATAAAATCATAGTCATATGCTAGAAATTATATGTTAAGTTGCGATTTTTAAGGGTTTTTAAGCGTTTTTGGTACTTTTGCGCATAAAGTAGTTCAAGCTTAGTTTGATTTGCACGAAACTTGGCATACAACACTATTTAGTATATATTATTTTGTTGAAGTGGTTAGAATTGGAAATCATAGTTATATGCAAGAAGTTACATGTTAAGTTGCGATTTTAAGGGTTTTTAAGCGTTTTTGGCACTTTTGCGCATAAAGTAGCTCAAACTTGGTTGGTTTTGAATGAAGCTTGGCACAGAAAACTATTTGGTATAAATTATTATTTTGAAGTGGTTAGAATTGAAAATCATGGTCATATGCAAGAAATTACATGTTAAGTTGCAATTTTATGGGTTTTTAAGCGTTTTTGGCACTTTTTCGCATAAAGTAGCTCACACTTGGTTTGATTTGCACGAAACTTGGCATACAACACTATTTGTTATATTATTATGTTGAAGTGGTTAGAATTGAAAATCATAGTCTTATGCTAAAATTAAGTGTTAAGTTGCGATTTTAAGGGTTTTTAAGCGTTTTTGTCACTTTTGCGCATAAAGTAGCTCAAACTTCGTTTGTTTTACACGAAACTTGGCACACAACACTATTTGGTATATATTATTGTGTTGAAGTGGTTAGAATTGGAAATCATAGTCATATGCAAGAAATTACATGTTAAGTTGCGATTTCAAGGGTTTTTAAGCGTTTTTGGCACTTTTGCGCATAGAGTAGCTCAAACTTGGTTGATTTTGAACGAAACTTGGCACACAAAACTATTTGGTATAAATTATTATGTTGAAGTGGTTTGAATTTAAAATTATAGTCATATGCAAGAAATTACATGTTAAGTTGGAATTTTATGGGTTATTAAGCGTTTTTGGTACTTTTCGTATAAAGTAGCTCAAACTTAGTTTGATTTGCACGAAACTTGGCATACAACACTATTTGGTATATATTATTGTGTTGAAGTGGTTAGAATTTGAAATCATAGTCATATGCAAAAAATTACATGTTAAGTTGCGATTTTAAAGGTTTTTAAGCGTTTTTTGGCACTTTAGCGCATAAAGTAGCTCAAATTTGGTTTGTTTTGAACGAAACTTGGCACACAAAACTATTTGGTATAAAATTATTATGTTGAAGTGGTTTGAATTTAAAATCATAGTCATATGCAAGAAATTACATGTTAAGTTGCAATTTTATTGGTTATTAAGCGTTTTTGGTACTTTTCGCATAAAGTAGCTCAAACTTAGTTTGATTTGCACGAAACTTGGCATACAACACTATTTGGTATATATTATTGTGTTGAAGTGGTTATAATTGGAAATCATAGTCATGTGCAAAAAATTACATGTTAAGTTGCGATTTTAAAGGTTTTTAAGCGTTTTTTGGCATTTTAGCGCATAAAGTAGCTCAAACTTGGTTTGTTTTGCACAAAAATTGGTACACAACACTATTTGGTATATATTGTTGTATTGAAGTGGTTAGAATTGAAAATCATAGTCATATGCAAGAAATTACATGTTAAGTTGCGATTTTAAGGGTTTTTAATAGTTTTTGGCACTTTAGCGCATAAAGTAGCTCAAACTTGGTTTGTTTTGCACGAAAATTGGTACACAACACTATTTGGTATATATTATTGTGTTGAAGTGGTTAGAATTGAAAATCATAGTCATATGCAAGAAATTACATGTTAAGTTGCAATTTTATGGGTTTTTAAAGCGTTTTTGGCACTTTTGCGCATAAAGTAGCTCAAACTAGTTTTGTTTTGCACGAAACTTGGAACCTAAAACTATTTGGTATATATTATTGTGTTGAAGTGGTTAGAATTGATTATCATAGTCATATGGAAGAAATTACATATTAAGTAGCTCAAACTTGGTTTTATTTGCACGAAACTTGGCACACAACACTATTTGGTATATATTATTATGTTGAAGTGGTTAGAATTTAAAATCATAGTCTTACGCTATAAATTAAGTGTTAAGTTGCGATTTTAAGTGTTATTAAGCGTTTTTGGGACTTTAGCGCATAAAGTAGCTCAAACTTGGTTTGTTTTGCACGAAACTTGGCACACAACACTATTTGATATATATTATTGTGTTGAAGTGGTTACAATTAAAAATCATAGTCATATGCAAGAAATTACATGCTAAGTTGCGATTTTAAGGGTTTTTAAGCGTTTTTTGGCACTTTTGCGCATAAAGTAGCTCAAACTTGGATGGTTTTGAACGAAACTTGGCACACAAAACTGTTTGGTTTAAATTATTGTTTTGAAGTGCTTAGAATATAAAATCATAGTCATATGCTAGAAATTATATGTTAAGTTGCGATTTTAAGGGTTTTTAAGCGTTTTTGGCACTTTTGCGCATAAAGTAGCTCAAACTTGGTTTTATTTGCACGAAACTTGGCACACAACACTATTTGGTATATATTATTATGTTGAAGTGGTTAGAATTTAAAATCATAGTCTTACGCTATAAATTAAGTGTTAAGTTGCGATTTTAAGGGTTATTAAGCGTTTTTGGGACTTTAGCGCATAAAGTAGCTCAAACTTGGTTTGTTTTGCAAGAAACTTGGCACACAACACTATTTGATATATATTATTGTGTTGAAGTGGTTACAATTGAAAATCATAGTCATATGCAAGAAATTACATGTTAAGTTGCGATTTTAAAGGTTTTTAAGCGTTTTTGGCACTTTTGCGCATAAAGTAGCTCAAACTTGGTTGGTTTTGAACGAAACTTGGCACACAAAACTGTTTGGTTTAAACTATTGTTTTAAAGTGGTTAGAATATAAAATCATAGTCATATGCTAGAAATTATATGTTAAGTTGCGATTTTAAGGGTTTTTAAGCGTTTTTGGCACTTTTGCGCATAAAGTAGTTCAAGCTTAGTTTGATTTGCACGAAACTTGGCATACAACACTATTTAGTATATATTATTTTGTTGAAGTGGTTAGAATTGGAAATCATAGTTATATGCAAGAAGTTACATGTTAAGTTGCGATTTTAAGGGTTTTTAAGCGTTTTTGGCACTTTTGCGCATAAAATACCTCAAACCTTGTTTGTTTTGTACGAAACTTAGCACACAGCACTATTTGGTATATATTATTGTGTTCAAGTGGTTAGAATTGAAAATCAAAGTCATATGCAAGAAATTACATGTTAAGTTTCAATTTTAAATGTTTTTAAGCGTTTTTGGCACTTTTGCGCATAAAATAGCTCAAACTAGTTTTGTTTTGCACGAAACTTGGAACCTAAAACTATTTGGTATATATTATTGTGTTGAAGTGGTTAGAATTGATTATCAAAGTCATATGGAAGAAATTACATATTAAGTAGCTTAAACTTGGTTTTATTTGCACGAAACTTGGTACACAACACTATTTGGTATATATTATTATGTTGAAGTGGTTAGAATTTAAAATCATAGTCTTACGCTATAAATTAAGTGTTAAGTTGCGATTTTAAGGGTTATTAAGCGTTTTTGGGACTTTAGCGCATAAAGTAGCTCAAACTTGGTTTGTTTTGCACGAAACTTGGCACACAACACTATTTGATATATATTATTGTGTTGAAGTGGTTACAATTGAAAATCATAGTCATATGCAAGAAATTACATGTTAAGTTGCGATTTTAAAGGTTTTTAAGCGTTTTTGGCACTTTTGCGCATAAAGTAGCTCAAACTTGGTTGGTTTTGAACGAAACTTGGCACACAAAACTGTTTGGTTTAAACTATTGTTTTAAAGTGGTTAGAATATAAAATCATAGTCATATGCTAGAAATTATATGTTAAGTTGCGATTTTAAGGGTTTTTAAGCGTTTTTGGCACTTTTGCGCATAAAGTAGTTCAAGCTTAGTTTGATTTGCACGAAACTTGGCATACAACACTATTTAGTATATATTATTTTGTTGAAGTGGTTAGAATTGGAAATCATAGTTATATGCAAGAAGTTACATGTTAAGTTGCGATTTTAAGGGTTTTTAAGCGTTTTTGGCACTTTTGCGCATAAAATACATCAAACCTTGTTTGTTTTGTACGAAACTTAGCACACAGCACTATTTGGTATATATTATTGTGTTCAAGTGGTTAGAATTGAAAATCAAAGTCATATGCAAGAAATTACATGTTAAGTTTCAATTTTAAATGTTTTTAAGCGTTTTTGGCACTTTTGCGCATAAAATAGCTCAAACTAGTTTTGTTTTGCACGAAACTTGGAACCTAAAACTATTTGGTATATATTATTGTGTTGAAGTGGTTAGAATTTATTATCAAAGTCATATGGAAGAAATTACATATTAAGTAGCTTAAACTTGGTTTTATTTGCACGAAACTTGGTACACAACACTATTTGGTATATATTATTATGTTGAAGTGGTTAGAATTTAAAATCATTGTCTTACGCTATAAATTAAGTGTTAAGTTGCGATTTTAAGGGTTATTAAGCGTTTTTGGGACTTTAGCGCATAAAGTAGCTCAAACTTGGTTTGTTTTGCACGAAACTTGGCATACAACACTATTTGATATATATTATTGTGTTGAAGTGGTTACAATTGAAAATCATAGTCATATGCAAGAAATTACATGTTAAGTTGCGATTTTAAAGGTTTTTAAGCGTTTTTGGCACTTTTGCGCATAAAGTAGCTCAAACTTGGTTTGATTTGCACGAAACTTGGCATACAACACTATTTAGTATATATTATTTTGTTGAAGTGGTTAGAATTGGAAATCATAGTTATATGCAAGAAGTTACATGTTAAGTTGCGATTTTAAGGGTTTTTAAGCGTTTTTGGCACTTTTGCGCATAAAGTAGCTCAAACTTGGTTGGTTTTGAATGAAGCTTGGCACAGAAAACTATTTGGTATAAATTATTATTTTGAAGTGGTTAGAATTGAAAATCATGGTCATATGCAAGAAATTACATGTTAAGTTGCAATTTTATGGGTTTTTAAGCGTTTTTGGCACTTTTCGCATAAAGTAGCTCACACTTGGTTTGATTTGCACGAAACTTGGCATACAACACTATTTAGTATATATTATTTTGTTGAAGTGGTTAGAATTGGAAATCATAGTTATATGCAAGAAGTTACATGTTAAGTTGCGATTTTAAGGGTTTTTAAGCCTTTTTTTGCACTTTTGCGCATAAAGTAGCTCAAACTTGGTTGGTTTTGAATGAAGCTTGGCACACAAAACTATTTGGTATAAATTATTATTTTGAAGTGGTTAGAATTGAAAATCATTGTCATATGCAAGAAATTACATGTTAAGTTGCAATTTTATGGGTTTTTAAGCGTTTTTGGCACTTTTCGCATAAAGTAGCTCACACTTGGTTTGATTTGCACGAAAATTGGCATACAACACTATTTGGTATATATTATTATGTTGAAGTGGTTAGAATTGAAAATCATAGTCTTATGCTAAAATTAAGTGTTAAGTTGCGATTTTAAGGGTTTTTAAGCGTTTTTGTCACTTTTGCGCATAAAGTAGCTCAAACTTCGTTTGTTTTACACGAAACTTGGCACACAACACTATTTGGTATATATTATTGTGTTGAAGTGGTTAGAATTGGAAATCATAGTCATATGCAAGAAATTACATGTTAAGTTGCGATTTCAAGGGTTTTTAAGCGTTTTTGGCACTTTTGCGCATAGAGTAGCTCAAACTTGGTTGGTTTTGAACGAAACTTGGCACACAAAACTATTTGGTATAAATTATTATGTTGAAGTGGTTTGAATTTCAAATCATAGTCATATGCAAGAAATTACATGTTAAGTTGGAATTTTATGGGTTATTAAGCGTTTTTGGTACTTTTCGTATAAAGTAGCTCAAACTTAGTTTGTTTTGCACGAAACTTGGCATACAATACTATTTCGTATATATTATTGTGTTGAAGTGGTTAGAATAGGAAATCATAGTCATATGAAAAAAATTACATGTTAAGTTGCGATTTTAAAGGTTTTTAAGCGTTTTTGGCACTTTAGCACATAAAGTAGCTCAAATTTGGTTTGTTTTGAACGAAACATGGCACACAAAACTATTTGGTATAAATTATTATGTTGAAGTGGTTTGAATTTAAAATCATAGTCATATGCAAGAAATTACATATTAAGTTGCAATTTTATGGGTTATTAAGCGTTTTTGGTACTTTTCGCATAAAGTAGCTCAAACTTAGTTTTATTTGCACGAAACTTGGCATACAACACTATTTGGTATATATTATTGTGTTGAAGTGGTTATAATTGGAAATCATAGTCATATGCAAAAAATTACATGTTAAGTTGCGATTTTAAAGGTTTTTTAGCGTTTTTGGCACTTTAGCGCATAAAGTAGCTCAAACTTGGTTTGTTTTGCACAAAAATTGGTACACAACACTATTTGGTATATATTATTGTGTTGAAGTGGTTAGAATTGAAAATCATAGTCATATGCAAGAAATTACATGTTAAGTTGCGATTTTAAGGGTTTTTAATAGTTTTTGGCACTTTAGGGCATAAAGTAGCTCAAACTTGGTTTGTTTTGCACAAAAATTGGTACACAACACTATTTGGTATATATTATTGTGTTGAAGTGGTTAGAATTGAAAATCATAGTCATATGCAAGAAATTACATGTTAAGTTGCAATTTTATGGGTTTTTAAGCGTTTTTGGCACTTTTCGCATAAAGTAGCTCAAACTTGGTTTGATTTGCACGACACTTGGCATACAACACTATTTGGTATATATTATTAGTTTGAAGTGGTTAGAATTGAAAATCATAGTCTTATGCTAAAAATTAAATGTTAAGTTGTGATTTTAAGGGTTGTTAAGCGTTTTTGACACTTTTGCGCAAAATATAGCTCAAACTTGGTTTCTTTTGCACGAAACTTAGCACAACATTATTTGTATATGATATTGTGTTGAAGTGGTTAAAATTGAAAATCATAGTCATATGCTAGAAATTACATGTTAAGTTGCGATTTTAAGGACTTTTTAGCGTTTTTGGCACTTTTGCGCATAAAGTAGCTCAAACTTGGTTTGTTTTGTACAAAACTTGGCACACAACACTATTTGGTATATATTATTATTTTGAAGTAGTTAGAATTTAAAATCATAGTGAAATGCAAGAAATTACGTGTTAAGTGTCGATTTTAAGTGTTTTTAAGCGTTTTTGGCACTTTTGCGCATAAAGTAGCTCAAACTTGGTTTGTTTTTGCACGAAACTTGGCACACAGCACTATTTGGTATATATTATTGTATTGAAGTGGTTAGAATTGAAAATCATAGTCATATGCAATAAATTACATGTTAAGTTGCGATTTTATGTATTTTTAAGCGTTTTTGGCACTTTTGCGCATAAAATAGCTCAAACTTTGTTCGTTTTGTACAAAACTTAGCACACAACACTATTTGGTATATATTATTGTGTTCAAGTGGTTAAAATTTAAAACCATATTCATATGCTATAAATTACTTGTTAACTTCCGATTTTAAGGGTTTTTAAGCGTTTTTGGCACTTTTCCGCATAAAGTAGCTCAAACTTGGTTTGTTTTGTACGAAACTTGGCACACAAAACTATTTGGTATAAATTATTATGTTGAAGTGGTTTGAATTTAAAATCATAGTCATATGCAAGAAATTACATGTTAAGTTTCAATTTTATGGGTTTTTAAGCGTTTTTGGCACTTTTCGCATAAAGTAGCTCAAACTTGGTTTGATTTGCACGACACTTGGCATACAACAATATTTGGTATATATTATTATGTTGAAGTTGTAAGAATTGAAAATCATAGTCTTATGCTAAAAATTAAATGTTAAGTTGTGATTTTAAGGGTTGTTAAGTGTTTTTGGCACTTTTGCGCAAAATATAGCTCAAACTTGGTTTCTTTTGCACGAAACTTAGCACAACATTATTTGTATATATTATTGTGTTGAAGTGGTTAAAATTGAAAATCATAGTCATATGCTAGAAATTACATGTTAAGTTGCGATTTTAAGGGCTTTTTAGCGTTTTTGGCACTTTTGCGCATAAAGTAGCTCAAACTTGGTTTTTTTTGTACAAAACTTGGCACACAACACTATTTGGTATATATTATTATTTTGAAGTGGTTAGAATTTAAAATCACAGTGAAATGCTAGAAATTACGTGTTAAGTGTCGATTTTAAGTGTTTTTAAGCGTTTTTGGCACTTTTGCGCTTAAAGTAGCTCAAACTTGGTTTGTTTTTGCACGAAACTTGGCACACAACACTATTTGGTATATATTATTGTATTGAAGTGGTTAGAATTGAAAATCATAGTCATATGCAAGAAATTACATGTTAAGTTGCGATTTTATGTGTTTTTAAGCGTTTTTGGCACTTTTGCGCATAAAATAGCTCAAACTTTGTTTGTTTTGTACGAAACTTAGCACACAACACTATTTGGTATATATTATTGTGTTCAAGTGGTTAAAATTGAAAATCATATTCATATGCTAGAAATTACTTGTTAACTTGCGATTTTAAGGGTTTTTAAGCGTTTTTGGCACTTTTCCGCATAAAGTAGCTCAAACTTTGTTTGTTTTGTACGAAACTTGGCACACAACACTATTTGGTATATATTATTATGTTGAAGTAGTTAGAATTTAAAATCACAGTGAAATGCAAGAAATTACGTGTTAAGTTGCGATTTTAAGGTTTTTAAGCGTTTTTGGCACTTATGCGCATAAAGTAGCTCAAACTTGGTTTGTTTTACACGAAACTTGGCACACAACACTATTTGGTATATATTATTATGTTGAAGTGGTTAGAATTGAAAATCATACTCTTATGCTAAAATTATGTGTTAAGTTGCGATTTTAAGGGTTTTTAAGCGTTTTTGGCACTTTTGCGCATAAAGTAGCTCAAACTTCGATTGTTTTACACGAAACTTGGCACACAACAATATTTGGTATATATTATTGTGTTGAAGTGGTTAGAATTGAAAAATCATAGTCATATGCAAGAAATTACATGTTAAGTTGCGATTTTAAGGGTTTTTAAGCGTTTTTGGCACTTTTGCGCATAAAGTAGCTCAAACTTGATTGGTTTTGAACGAAACTTTGCACACAAAATTATTTGGTATAAATTATTATGTTGAATTGGTTTGAATTTAAAATCATAGTCATATGCAAGAAATTACATGTTAAGTTTCAATTTTATGGGTTATTAGTCGTTTTTGGTACTTTTCGGATAAAGTAGCTCAAACTTAGTTTGATTTGCACGAAACTTGGCATACAACACTATTTGGTATATATTATTGTGTTGAAGTGGTTAGAATTGGAAATCATAGTCATATGCAAGAAATTACATGTTAAGTTGCGATTTTAAGGGTTTTTAAGCGTTTTTGGCACTTTTGCGCATAAAGTAGCTCAAACTTCGTTTGTTTTACACGAAACTTGGCACACAACAATATTCGGTATATATTATTGTGTTGAAGTGCTTAGAATTGAAAAATCTTAGTCATATGCAAGAAATTACATGTTAAGTTGCGATTTTAAGGGTTTTTAAGCGTTTTTGGCACTTTTGCGCATAAAGTAGCTTAAACTTGGTTGGTTTTTAACGAAACTTTGCACACAAAATTATTTGGTATAATTTATTATGTTGAAGTGGTTTGAATTTAAAATCATAGTCATATGAAAGAAATTACATGTTAAGTTGGAATTTTATTGGTTATTAAGCATTTTTGGTAGTTTTCGCATAAAGTAGCTCAAACTTAATTTGATTTGCACGAAACTTGGCATACAACACTATTTGGTATATATTATTGTGTTGAAGTGGTTAGAATTGGAAATCATAGTCATATGCAAGAAATTACATGTTAAGTTGCGATTTTAAGGGTTTTTAAGCGTTTTTGGCACTTTTGCGCATAAAGTAGCTCAAATTTGGTTGGTTTTGAACGAAACTTGGCACACAAAACTATTTGGTATAAATTATTATGTTGAAGTGGTTTGAATTTAAAATCATAGTTATATGCAAGAAATTACATGTTAAGTTGCAATTTTATGGGTTATTAGGCGTTTTTGGTACTTTTCGCATAAAGTAGCTCAAACTTAGTTTGATTTGCACGAAACTTGGCATACAACACTATTTGGTATATATTATTGTGTTGAAGTGGTTAGAATTTGAAATCATAGTCATATGCAAGAAATTACATGTTAAGTTGCGATTTTAAGGGTTTTTAAGCGTTTTTGGCACTTTTGCGCATAAAGTAGCTCAAATTTGGTTGGTTTTGAACGAAACTTGGCACACAAAACTATTTGTATAAATTATTATGTTGAAGTGGTTTGAATTTAAAATCATAGTCATATGCAAGAAATTACATGTTAAGTTTCAATTTTATGGGTTATTAGTCGTTTTTGGTACTTTTCGCATAAAGTATCTCAAACTTAGTTTGATTTGCACGAAACTTGGCATACAACACTATTTGGTATATATTATTGTGTTGAAGTGGTTAGAATTGGAAATCATAGTCATATGCAAGAAATTACATGTTAAGTTGCGATTTTAAGGGTTTTTAAGCGTTTTTGGCACTTTTGCGCATAAAGTAGCTCAAACTTCGTTTGTTTTACACGAAACTTGGCACACAACAATATTCGGTATATATTATTGTGTTGAAGTGCTTAGAATTGAAAAATCTTAGTCATATGCAAGAAATTACATGTTAAGTTGCGATTTTAAGGGTTTTTAAGCGTTTTTGGCACTTTTGCGCATAAAGTAGCTCAAACTTCGATTGTTTTACACGAAACTTGGCACACAACAATATTTGGTATATATTATTGTGTTGAAGTGGTTAGAATTGAAAAATCATAGTCATATGCAAGAAATTACATGTTAAGTTGCGATTTTAAGGGTTTTTAAGCGTTTTTGGCACTTTTGCGCATAAAGTAGCTCAAACTTGATTGGTTTTGAACGAAACTTTGCACACAAAATTATTTGGTATAAATTATTATGTTGAATTGGTTTGAATTTAAAATCATAGTCATATGCAAGAAATTACATGTTAAGTTTCAATTTTATGGGTTATTAGTCGTTTTTGGTACTTTTCGCATAAAGTAGCTCAAACTTAGTTTGATTTGCACGAAACTTGGCATACAACACTATTTGGTATATATTATTGTGTTGAAGTGGTTAGAATTGGAAATCATAGTCATATGCAAGAAATTACATGTTAAGTTGCGATTTTAAGGGTTTTTAAGCGTTTTTGGCACTTTTGCGCATAAAGTAGCTCAAACTTCGTTTGTTTTACACGAAACTTGGCACACAACAATATTCGGTATATATTATTGTGTTGAAGTGCTTAGAATTGAAAAATCTTAGTCATATGCAAGAAATTACATGTTAAGTTGCGATTTTAAGGGTTTTTAAGCGTTTTTGGCACTTTTGCGCATAAAGTAGCTTAAACTTGGTTGGTTTTTAACGAAACTTTGCACACAAAATTATTTGGTATAATTTATTATGTTGAAGTGGTTTGAATTTAAAATCATAGTCATATGAAAGAAATTACATGTTAAGTTGGAATTTTATTGGTTATTAAGCATTTTTGGTAGTTTTCGCATAAAGTAGCTCAAACTTAATTTGATTTGCACGAAACTTGGCATACAACACTATTTGGTATATATTATTGTGTTGAAGTGGTTAGAATTGGAAATCATAGTCATATGCAAGAAATTACATGTTAAGTTGCGATTTTAAGGGTTTTTAAGCGTTTTTGGCACTTTTGCGCATAAAGTAGCTCAAATTTGGTTGGTTTTGAACGAAACTTGGCACACAAAACTATTTGGTATAAATTATTATGTTGAAGTGGTTTGAATTTAAAATCATAGTTATATGCAAGAAATTACATGTTAAGTTGCAATTTTATGGGTTATTAGGCGTTTTTGGTACTTTTCGCATAAAGTAGCTCAAACTTAGTTTGATTTGCACGAAACTTGGCATACAACACTATTTGGTATATATTATTGTGTTGAAGTGGTTAGAATTTGAAATCATAGTCATATGCAAGAAATTACATGTTAAGTAGCGATTTTAAGGGTTTTTAAGCGTTTTTGGCACTTTTGCGCATAAAGTAGCTCAAACTTCGTTTGTTTTACACGAAACTTGGCACACAACAATATTCGGTATATATTATTGTGTTGAAGTGCTTAGAATTGAAAAATCTTAGTCATATGCAAGAAATTACATGTTAAGTTGCGATTTTAAGGGTTTTTAAGCGTTTTTGGCACTTTTGCGCATAAAGTAGCTCAAACTTCGATTGTTTTACACGAAACTTGGCACACAACAATATTTGGTATATATTATTGTGTTGAAGTGGTTAGAATTGAAAAATCATAGTCATATGCAAGAAATTACATGTTAAGTTGCGATTTTAAGGGTTTTTAAGCGTTTTTGGCACTTTTGCGCATAAAGTAGCTCAAACTTGATTGGTTTTGAACGAAACTTTGCACACAAAATTATTTGGTATAAATTATTATGTTGAATTGGTTTGAATTTAAAATCATAGTCATATGCAAGAAATTACATGTTAAGTTTCAATTTTATGGGTTATTAGTCGTTTTTGGTACTTTTCGCATAAAGTAGCTCAAACTTACTTTGATTTGCACGAAACTTGGCATACAACACTATTTGGTATATATTATTGTGTTGAAGTGGTTAGAATTGGAAATCATAGTCATATGCAAGAAATTACATGTTAAGTTGCGATTTTAAGGGTTTTTAAGCGTTTTTGGCACTTTTGCGCATAAAGTAGCTCAAACTTCGTTTGTTTTACACGAAACTTGGCACACAACAATATTCGGTATATATTATTGTGTTGAAGTGCTTAGAATTGAAAAATCTTAGTCATATGCAAGAAATTACATGTTAAGTTGCGATTTTAAGGGTTTTTAAGCGTTTTTGGCACTTTTGCGCATAAAGTAGCTTAAACTTGGTTGGTTTTTAACGAAACTTTGCACACAAAATTATTTGGTATAATTTATTATGTTGAAGTGGTTTGAATTTAAAATCATAGTCATATGAAAGAAATTACATGTTAAGTTGGAATTTTATTGGTTATTAAGCATTTTTGGTAGTTTTCGCATAAAGTAGCTCAAACTTAATTTGATTTGCACGAAACTTGGCATACAACACTATTTGGTATATATTATTGTGTTGAAGTGGTTAGAATTGGAAATCATAGTCATATGCAAGAAATTACATGTTAAGTTGCGATTTTAAGGGTTTTTAAGCGTTTTTGGCACTTTTGCGCATAAAGTAGCTCAAATTTGGTTGGTTTTGAACGAAACTTGGCACACAAAACTATTTGGTATAAATTATTATGTTGAAGTGGTTTGAATTTAAAATCATAGTTATATGCAAGAAATTACATGTTAAGTTGCAATTTTATGGGTTATTAGGCGTTTTTGGTACTTTTCGCATAAAGTAGCTCAAACTTAGTTTGATTTGCACGAAACTTGGCATACAACACTATTTGGTATATATTATTGTGTTGAAGTGGTTAGAATTTGAAATCATAGTCATATGCAAGAAATTACATGTTAAGTAGCGATTTTAAGGGTTTTTAAGCGTTTTTGGCACTTTTGCGCATAAAGTAGCTCAAATTTGGTTGGTTTTGAACGAAACTTGGCACACAAAACTATTTGGTATAAATTATTATGTTGAAGTGGTTTGAATTTAAAATCATAGTCATATGCAAGAAATTACATGTTAAGTTTCAATTTTATGGGTTATTAGTCGTTTTTGGTACTTTTCGCATAAAGTAGCTCAAACTTAGTTTGATTTGCACGAAACTTGGCATACAACACTATTTGGTATATATTATTGTGTTGAAGTGGTTAGAATTGGAAATCATAGTCATATGCAAGAAATTACATGTTAAGTTGCGATTTTAAGGGTTTTTAAGCGTTTTTGGCACTTTTGCGCATAAAGTAGCTCAAACTTCGTTTCTTTTACACGAAACTTGGCACACAACAATATTCGGTATATATTATTGTGTTGAAGTGCTTAGAATTGAAAAATCTTAGTCATATGCAAGAAATTACATGTTAAGTTGCGATTTTAAGGGTTTTTAAGCGTTTTTGGCACTTTTGCGCATAAAGTAGCTTAAACTTGGTTGGTTTTTAACGAAACTTTGCACACAAAATTATTTGGTATAAGTTATTATGTTGAAGTGGTTTGAATTTAAAATCATAGTCATATGAAAGAAATTACATGTTAAGTTGGAATTTTATTGGTTATTAAGCATTTTTGGTACTTTTCGCATAAAGTAGCTCAAACTTAATTTGATTTGCACGAAACTTGGCATACAACACTATTTGGTATATATTATTGTGTTGAAGTGGTTAGAATTGGAAATCATAGTCATATGCAAGAAATTACATGTTAAGTTGCGATTTTAAGGGTTTTTAAGCGTTTTTGGCACTTTTGCGCATAAAGTAGCTCAAATTTGGTTGGTTTTGAACGAAACTTGGCACACAAAACTATTTGGTATAAATTATTATGTTGAAGTGGTTTGAATTTAAAATCATAGTTATATGCAAGAAATTACATGTTAAGTTGCAATTTTATGGGTTATTAGGCGTTTTTGGTACTTTTCGCATAAAGTAGCTCAAACTTAGTTTGATTTGCACGAAACTTGGCATACAACACTATTTGGTATATATTATTGTGTTGAAGTGGTTAGAATTGGAAATCATAGTCATATGCAAGAAATTACATGTTAAGTTGCGATTTTAAGGGTTTTTAAGCGTTTTTGGCACTTTTGCGCATAAAGTAGCTCAAATTTGGTTGGTTTTGAACGAAACTTGGCACACAAAACGATTTGGTATAAATTATTATGTTGAAGTGGTTTGAATTTAAAATCATAGTCATATGCAAGAAATTACATGTTAAGTTGAATTTTATGGGTTATTAAGCGTTTTTGGTACTTTTCGCATAAAGTAGCTCAAACTTAGTTTGATTTGCACGAAACTTGGCATACAACACTATTTGGTATATATTATTGTGTTAAAGTAGTTATAATTGGAAATCATAGTCATATGCAAGAAATTACATGTTAAGTTGCGATTTTAAGGGTTTTTAAGCGTTTTTGGCACTTTAGCGCATAAAGTAGCTCAAACTTGGTTTGTTTTGCACGAAAATTGGTACACAACACTATTTGGTATATATTATTGTGTTAAAGTGGTTCGAATTGAAAATCATAGTCATATGCAAGAAATTACATGTTAAGTTGCGATTTTAAGGGTTTTTAAGCGTTTTTGGCACTTTTGCTCATAAAGTAGCTCAAATTTGGTTGGTTTTGAACGAAACTTGGCACACAAAACTATTTGGTATAAATTATTATGTTGAAGTGGTTTGAATTTAAAATCATAGTCATATGCAAGAAATTACATGTTAAGTTTCAATTTTATGGGTTATTAGTCGTTTTTGGTACTTTTCGCATAAAGTAGCTCAAACTTAGTTTGATTTGCACGAAACTTGGCATACAACACTATTTGGTATATATTATTGTGTTGAAGTGGTTAGAATTGGAAATCATAGTCATATGCAAGAAATTACATGTTAAGTTGCGATTTTAAGGGTTTTTAAGCGTTTTTGGCACTTTTGCGCATAAAGTAGCTCAAACTTCGTTTGTTTTACACGAAACTTGGCACACAACAATATTCGGTATATATTATTGTGTTGAAGTGCTTAGAATTGAAAAATCTTAGTCATATGCAAGAAATTACATGTTAAGTTGCGATTTTAAGGGTTTTTAAGCGTTTTTGGCACTTTTGCGCATAAAGTAGCTGAAACTTGGTTGGTTTTTAACGAAACTTTGCACACAAAATTATTTGGTATAAGTTATTATGTTGAAGTGGTTTGAATTTAAAATCATAGTCATATGAAAGAAATTACATGTTAAGTTGGAATTTTATTGGTTATTAAGCATTTTTGGTACTTTTCGCATAAAGTAGCTCAAACTTAATTTGATTTGCACGAAACTTGGCATACAACACTATTTGGTATATATTATTGTGTTGAAGTGGTTAGAATTGGAAATCATAGTCATATGCAAGAAATTACATGTTAAGTTGCGATTTTAAGGGTTTTTAAGCGTTTTTGGCACTTTTGCGCATAAAGTAGCTCAAATTTGGTTGGTTTTGAACGAAACTTGGCACACAAAACTATTTGGTATAAATTATTATGTTGAAGTGGTTTGAATTTAAAATCATAGTTATATGCAAGAAATTACATGTTAAGTTGCAATTTTATGGGTTATTAGGCGTTTTTGGTACTTTTCGCATAAAGTAGCTCAAACTTAGTTTGATTTGCACGAAACTTGGCATACAACACTATTTGGTATATATTATTGTGTTGAAGTGGTTAGAATTGGAAATCATAGTCATATGCAAGAAATTACATGTTAAGTTGCGATTTTAAGGGTTTTTAAGCGTTTTTGGCACTTTTGCGCATAAAGTAGCTCAAATTTGGTTGGTTTTGAACGAAACTTGGCACACAAAACGATTTGGTATAAATTATTATGTTGAAGTGGTTTGAATTTAAAATCATAGTCATATGCAAGAAATTACATGTTAAGCTGAATTTTATGGGTTATTAAGCGTTTTTGGTACTTTTCGCATAAAGTAGCTCAAACTTAGTTTGATTTGCACGAAACTTGGCATACAACACTATTTGGTATATATTATTGTGTTAAAGTAGTTATAATTGGAAATCATAGTCGTATGCAAGAAATTACATGTTAAGTTGCGATTTTAAGGGTTTTTAAGCGTTTTTGGCACTTTAGCGCATAAAGTAGCTCAAACTTGGTTTGTTTTGCACGAAAATTGGTACACAACACTATTTGGTATATATTATTGTGTTAAAGTGGTTCGAATTGAAAATCATAGTCATATGCAAGAAATTACATGTTAAGTTGCAATTTTATGGGTTTTTAAGCGTTTTTGGCACTTTTCGCATAAAGTAGCTCAAACTTTGTTTGATTTGCACGAAACTTCGCATACAACACAATTTGGTATATATTATTATGTTGAAGTGGTAAGAATTGAAAATCATAGTCTTATGCTAAAAATTAAATGTTAAGTTTTGATTTTAAGGGTTGTTAAGCGTTTTTGGCACTTTTGCGCAAAATATAGCTCAAACTTGGTTTCTTTTGCACGAAACTTAGCACAACATTATTTGTATATATTATTGTGTTGAAGTGGTTAAAATTGAAAATTATAGTCATATGCTAGAAATTACATGTTAAGTTGCGATTTTAAGGGCTTTTAAGCGTTTTTGGCACTTTTGCGCATAAAGTAGCTCAAAAATGGTTTGTTTTGTACAAAACTTGGCACACAACACTATTTGGTATATATTATTATTTTGAAGTGGTTAGAATTTAAAATCATAGTGAAATGCTTGAAATTACGTGTTAAGTGTCGATTTTAAGTGTTTTTAAGCGTTTTTGGCACTTTTGCGCATAAAGTAGCTCAAACATGGTTTGTTTTTGCACGAAACTTGGCACACAACACTATTTGGTATATATATTATTGTATTGAAGTGGTTAGAAATGAAAATCATAGTCATATGCAAGAAATTACATGTTAAGTTGCGATTTTATGGCTTTTTAAGCGTTTTTGGCACTTTTCGCATAAAGTAGCTCAAACTTTGTTTGATTTGCACGACACTTGGCATACAACACTATTTCGTATATGTTATGATGTTGAAGTGGTTAGAATTGAAAATCATAGTCTTATGCTAAAAATTAAATGTTAAGTTGCTATTTTAAGGGTTGTTAAGCGTTTTTGGCACTTTTGCGCAAAATATAGCTAAAACTTAGTTTCTTTTGCACGAAACTTAGCACAACATTATTTGTAGATATTATTGTGTACAAGTTGTTAAAATTGAAAATCATAGTCATATGCTAGAAATTACATGTTAAGTTCGATTTTAAGGGCTTTTAAGCGTTTTTGGCACTTTTGCGCATAAAATAGCTCAAACTTGGTTTGTTTTGTACGAAACTTGGCACACAACACTATTTCGTATATATTATTATTTTGAAGTGGTTAGAATTTAAAATCACAGTTAAATGCTAGAAATTACGTGTTAAGTTGCGACTTTAAGGGTTTTTAAGCGTTTTTGGCACTTTTGCGCATAAAGTAGCTCAAACTTGGTTTGTTTTACACGAAACTTGGCACACAACACTATTTGATATATAATATTGTGTTGAAGTGGTTAGAATTGGAAATCATAGTCTTATGCAAGAAATTACATGTTAAGTTGCGATTTTAAGGATTTTTAAGCGTTTTTGGCACTTTTGTGCATAAACTAGCTGAAACTTGGTTTGTTTTACACGAAACTTGGTACACAACACTATTTGGTATATATTATTGTGTTGAAGTGGTTAGAATTGAAAATCATAGTCATATGCAAGAAATTACATGTTAAGTTGCAATTTTATGAGTTTTTAAGCGTTTTTGGCACTTTTCGCATAAAATAGCTCAAACTTGGATTGATTTGCACGAAACTTGGCATACAACACTATTTGGTATATATTATTATGTTGAAGTGGTTAGAATTGAAAATCATAGTCTTATGCTAAAAATTAAGTGTTAAGTTGCGATTTTAAGGGTTGTTAAGCGCTTTTGGCACTTTTGCGCAAAATGTAGCTCAAACTTGGTTTCTTTTGCACGAAACTTAGCACACAACATTATTTGTATATATTATTGTGTTGAAGTGGTTAAAATTGAAAATCATAGTCATATGCTAGAAATTACATGTTAAGTTGCGATTTTAAGGGCTTTTAAGCGTTTTTGGCACTTTTGCGCATAAAGTAGCTCAAACTTGGTTTGGTTTGTACAAAACTTGGCACACAACACTATTTGGTATATATTATTGTATTGAAGTGGTTAGAAATGAAAATCATAGTCATATGCAAGAAATTACATGTTAAGTTGCGATTTTATGGGTTTTTAAGCCTTTTTGGCACTTTTGCGCATAAAATAGCTCAAACTTTGTTTGTTTTGTACGAAACTAAGCACACAACACTATTTGGTATATATTATTGTGTTCAAGTGGTTAGAATTGAAAATCAAAGTCATATTCAAGAAATTACATGTTAAGTTGCAATTTTAAATGTTTTTAAGCGTTTTTGGCACTTTTGCGCATAAAGTAGCTCAAACCAGTTTTGTTTTGCACGAAACTTGGAACCTAAAACTATTTGGTATATATTATTGTGTTGAAGTGTTTAGAATTGATTATCATAGTCATATGGAAGAAATTACATATTAAGTTGCGATTTTAAGGGTTTTTAAGCGTTTTTTGTACTTTTGAGCATAAAGTAGCTCAAACTTGGTTTTTTTTGCACGAAACTTAGCACACAACACTATTTGGTATATATTATTATGTTGAAGTGGTTAGAATTTAAAATCATAGTCTTACGCTATAAGTTAAGTGTTAAGTTGCGATTTTAAGGGTTATTAAGCGTTTTTGGGACTTTAGCGCATAAAGTAGCTTAAACTTGGTTTGTTTTGCACGAAACATGGCACACAACACTATTTGATATATATTATTGTGTTGAAGTGGTTAGAATTGAAATTCATAGTCATATGCAAGAAATTACATGTTAAGTTGCGATTTTAAGGGTTTTTAAGCGTTTTTGGCACTTTTGCGCATAAAGTAGCTCAAACTTGGTTTGTTTTGCACGAAAATTGGTAAACAACACTGTTTGGTATATATTATTGTGTTGAAATGGTTAGAATTGGAAATCATAGTCATATGCAAGAAATTACATGTTACGTTGCGATTTTAAGGGTTTTTAAGAGTTTTTGGCACTTTTGCGCATAAAGTAGCTCAAACTTGGTTGGTTTTGAAAGAAACTTGGCACACAAAACTGTTTGGTTTAAATTATTGTGTTGAAGTGGTTAGAATATAAAATCATAGTCATATGCTAGAAATTACATGTTAAGTTGCGATTTTAAGGGTTTTTAAGCGTTTTTGGCACTTTTGCGCATAAAGTAGCTCAAACTTGGTTGTTTTTGAACGAAACTTGGCACACAAAACAAATTGTTATAAATTATTATGTTGAAGTGGTTAGAATTGGAAATCATAGTCATATGCAAGAAATTACATGTTAAGTTGCGATTTTAAAGGTTTTTAAGCGTTTTTGGCACTTTAGCGCATAAAGTAGCTCAAAATTGGTTGGTTTTGCACGAAAATTGGTAAACAACACTGTTTGGTATATATTATTGTGTTGAAGTGGTTAGAATTGGAAATCATAGTCATATGCAAGAAATTACATGTTAAGTTGCGATTTTAAGGGTTTTTAATCGTTTTTGGCACTTTAGCGCATAATGTAGCTCAAACTTGGTTTGTTTTGCACGAAAATTGGTACACAACACTATTTGGTATATATTGTTGTGTTGAAGTGGTTATAATTGAAAATCATGGTCATATGCAAGAAATTACATGTTAAGTTGCAATTTTATGGGTTTTTAAGCGTTTTTGGCACTTTTCGCATAAAGTAGCTCAAACTTTGTTTAATTTGCACGACACTTGGCATACAACACTATTTGGTATATATTATGATGTTGAAGTGGTTAGAATTGAAAATCATAGTCTTATGCTAAAAATTAAATGTTAAGTTGCTATTTTAAGGGTTGTTAAGCATTTTTGGCACTTTTGCGCCAAATATAGCTAAAACTTGGTTTCTTTTGCACGAAACTTAGCACAACATTATTTGTATATATTATTGTGTAGAAGTGGTTAAAATTGAAAATCATAGTCATATGCTAGAAATTACATGTTAAGTTGCGATTTTAAGGGCTTTTAAGCGTTTTTGGCACTTTTGCGCATAAAGTAGCTCAAACTTGGTTTGTTTTGTACAAAACTTGGCACACAACACTATTTGGTATATATTATTATGTTGAAGTGGTTAGAATTTAAAATCATAGTCTTACGCTATAAATTAAGTGTTAAGTTGCGATTTTAAGGGTTATTAAGCGTTTTTGGGACTTTAGCGCATAAAGTAACTCAAACTTGGTTTTTTTGGACGAAACTTGGCATACAACACTATTTGATATATATTATTGTGTTGAAGTGGTTAGAATTGAAAATCATAGTCATATGCAAGAAATTACATGTTAAGTTGCGATTTTAAGGGTTTTTAAGCGTTTTTGGCACTTTTGCGCATAAAGTAGCACAAACTTGGTTGGTTTTGAACGAAACTTGGCACACAAAACTGTTTGGTTTAAATTATTGTGTTGAAGTGGTTAGAATATAAAATCATAGTCATATGCTAGAAATTACATGTTAAGTTGCGATTTTAGGGGTTTTTAAGTGTTTTTGGCACTTTTGCGCATAAAGTAGTTCAAGCTTAGTTTGATTTGCACGAAACTTGGCATACAACACTATTTAGTATATATTATTGTGTTGAAGTGGTTAGAATTGGAAATCATAGTTATATGCAAGAAGTTACATGTTAAGTTGCGATTTTAAGGGTTTTTAAGCGTTTTTGGCACTTTTGCGCATAAAGTAGCTCAAACTTGGTTGGTTTTGAACGAAACTTGGCACACAAAACTGTTTGGTATAAATTATTGTGTTGAAGTGGTTAGAATATAAAATCATAGTCATATGCTAGAAATTACATGTTAAGTTGCGATTTTAAGGGTTTTTAAGCGTTTTTGGCACTTTTGCGCATAAAGTAGTTCAAGCTTAGTTTGATTTGCACGAAACTTGGCATACAACACTATTTAGTATATATTATTGTGTTGAAGTAGTTAGAATTCGAAATCATAGTTATATGCAAGAAGTTACATGTTAAGTTGCGATTTTAAGGGTTTTTAAGTGTTTTTGGCGCTTTTGCGCATAAAGTAGCTCATACTTGGTTGGTTTTGAATGATACTTGGCACACAAAACTAATTGTTATAAATTATTATGTTGAAGTGGTTAGAATTGGAAATCATAGTCATATGCAGGAAATTACATGTTAAGTTGCGATTTTAAGAGTTTTTAAGCGTTTTTGGCGCTTTTGCGCATAAAGTAGCTCAAACTTGGTTTTTTTTGCACGAAACTTGGTACACATTACTATTTGGTATATATTATTGTGTTGAAGTGGTTAGAATTAAAAATCATAGTCATATGCAAGAAATTACATGTTATGTTTCAATTTTATGGGTTTTTAAGCGTTTTTGGCACTTTTCGCATAAAATAGCTGAAACTTGGATTGATTTACACGAAACTTTGCATACAACACTATTTGGTATATATTATTATGTTGAAGTGGTTAGAATTGAAAATGATAGTCTTATGCTAAAAATTAAGTGTTAAGTTGAGATTTTAAGGGTTGTTAAGCGCTTTTGGCACTTTTGCGCAAAATGTAGCTCAAACTTGGTTTCTTTTGCACGAAACTTAGTACACAACATTATTTGTATATATTATTGTGTTGAAGTGGTTAAAATTGAAAATCATAGTCATATGCTAGAATTTACACGTTAAGTTGCGATTTTAAGGGCTTTTAAGTGTTTTTGGCACTTTTGCGCATAAAGTAGCTCAAACTTTGTTTGTTTTGCACGAAACTTGGCAAACAACACTATTTGGTATATATTATTGTATTGAAGTGGTTAGAAATCATAGTCATACGCAAGAAATTACATGTTAAGTTGCAATTTTATGGGTTTTTAAGCGTTTTTTGGCACTTTTGCGCATAAAATAGCTCAAACATGGTTTGTTTTGCACGAAACTTGGAACTTAAAACTATTTGGTATATATTATTGTGTTGAAGTGGTTAGAAATGATTATCATAGTTATATGCAAGAAATTACATGTTAAGTTGTAATTTTAAGGGTTTTAAAGCGTTTTTGGCACTTTTGCGCATAAAGTAGCTCAAACTTGGTTTGTTTTGCACGAAACTTGGAACTTAAAACTATTTGGTATATATTATTGTGTTGAAGTGGTTAGAATTGATTATCATAGTCATATGGAAGAAATTACATGTTAAGTTGCGATTTTAAGGGTTTTTAAGCATTTTTGGTACTTTTGCGCATAAAGTAGCTCAAACTTGGTTTGATTTGCACGAAACTTGGCACACAACACTATTTGATATATATTATTGTGTTGAAGTGGTTAGAATTGAAAATCATAGTCATATGCAAGAAATTACATGTCAAGTTGCGATTTTATGGGTTTTTAAGCGTTTTTCGCACTTTTGCGCATAAAATAGCTCAAACTTGTTTGGTTTTGAACGAAACATGGCACACAATACTATATGGTATAAATTATTGTGTTGAAGTGGTTAGAATTGAAAATCATAGTCATATGCTAGAAATTACATGTAAAGTTGCGATTTTAAGGGTTTTTCAGTGTTTTTGCCACTTTTGCGCATAAAGTAGTTCAAGCTTAGTGTGATTTGCACGAAACTTGGCATACAACACTATTTGGTATATATTATTGTGTTGAAGTGGTTAGAATTGGAAATCATAGTCATATGCAAGAAATTACATATTAAGTTGCGATTTTAAGGGTTTTTAAGCGTTTTTGGCACATTTGCGCATAAAGTAGCTCAAACTTGGTTTGTTTTGCACGAAACTTGGTACACAACACTATTTGGTATATATTATTGTGTTGAAGTGGTTAGAATTGAAAATCATAGTCATATGCAGGAAATTACATGTTAAGTTGCAATTTTATGGGTTTTTAAGCGTTTTTGGCACTTTTCGCCAAAAATAGCTCAAACTTGGTTTGATTTGCACGAAACTTGGCATACAACACTATTTGGTATATATTATTATGTTGAAGTGGTTAGAATTGAAAATCAAAGTCTTATGCTAAATATTAAGTGCTAAGTTGCGATTTTAAGGGTTGTTAAGCGTATATGGCACTTTTGCGCAAAATGTAGTTCAAACTTGGTTTCTTTTGCACGAAACTTAGCACACAACATTATTTTTATATATTATTGTGTTGAAGTGGTTAAAATTGAAAATCATAGTCATATGCTAGAAAATACATGTTAAGTTGCGATTTTAAGGGCTTTTAAGCGTTTTTGGCAATTTTGCGCATAAAGTAGGTCAAACTTGGTTTGTTTTGTACGAAACTTGGCACACAACACTATTTGGTATATATTATTATTTTGAAGTGGTTAGAATTTAAAATCATAGTGAAATGATAGAAAGTACGTGTTAAGTTGCGATTTTAAGGGTTTTTAAGCGTTTTTGGCACTTTTGCGCATAAAGTAGCTCAAACTTGGTTTGTTTTGCACGAAACTTGGCACACAACACTATTTGGTATATATTAATGTACTGAAGTGGTTAGAATTGAAAATCATAGTCAAATGCAAGACATTACATGTTAAGTTGCGATTTTATGGGTTTTTATGCGTTTTTGGCACTTTTGCGCATAAAATAGCTCAAACTTGGTTTGTTTTGCACGAAAATTAGCACAGAACAGTATGTGGTATATATTATTGTGTTGAAGTTTTTAGATTTGAAAATCAATGTCATATGCAAGAAATTACATGTTAAGTTGCAATTTTAAGGGTTTTTTAGCGTTTTTCGCACTTTTGCGCATAAAGTAGCTCAAACTTGGTTTGTTTTGCACGAAACTTGGAACTTAAAACTATTTGGTATATATTATCGTGTTGAAGTGGTTAGAATTGAAAATCATAGTTATATGCACGAAATTACATGTTAAGTTGCGATTTTATGGGTTTTTAAACGTTTTTGACACTTTTGCGCATAAAGTAGCTCAAACTTGGTTTGATTTGCACGAAACTTGGCATACAACACTATTTGGTATATATTATTATGTTGAAGTGGTTAGAATTTAAAATCATAGTCTTATGCTAGAACTTAAGTGTTAAGTTGCGATTTTAAGGATTGTTAAGTGTTTTTGGCACTTTTGCGTAAAATGTAGCTCAAACTTGGTTTCTTTTGCACGAAACTTAGCACACAAAATTATTTGTATTTATTACTGTGTTGAAGTGGTTAAAATTGAAAATCATATTCCTATGCTAGAAATTACATGTTAAGTTGCGATTTTAAGGGCTTTTAAGCGTTTTTGGCACTTTTCCGCATAAAGTAGGTCAAACTTGGTTTGTTTTGTACGAAACTTGGAACACAACACTATTTGGTATATATTATTATGTTGAAGTATTTAGCATTTAAAATCACGGTGAAATGCAAGAAATTACGTGTAAAGTTGCGATTTTAAGGGTTTTTAAGCGTTTTTGGCACTTTTGCACGAAACTTGGCACACAACACTATTTGGTATATATTATTGTGTTGAAGTGGTTAGAAATGAAATTCAAAGTCATATGCATGAAATTACATGTTAAGTTTTAATTTTAAGGGTTTTTAAGCGTTTCTGGCACTTTTGCGCATAAAGTAGCTCAAACATGGTTTGTTTTGCGCGAAACTTGGAACTTAAAACTATTTGGTATATATTATTGTGTTGAGGTGGTTAGAATTGATTATCATAGTCATATGGAAGAAATTATATGTTAAGTTGCGATTTTAAGGGTTTTTAAGCGTTTTTGGTACTTTTGCGCATAAAGTAGCTCAAACTTGGTTTGATTTGCACGAAACTTGGCACACAACACTATTTGGTATAATTTATTATGTTGAAGTGGTTAGAATTGAATATCATAGTCATATGCAAGAAATTACATGTTAAGTTGCAATTTTATGGGTTTTTAAGCGTTCTTGGCACTTTTCGCATAAAGTAGCTGACACTTGGTTTGATTTGCACGAAACTTGGCATACAACACTATTTGGTATATATTATTATGTTGAAGTGGTTAGAATTGAAAATCATAGTCTTATGCTAAAAATTAAGTTTTAAGTTGCGATTTTAAGGGTTGTTAAGCGTTTTTGGCTCTTTTGCGCAAAATGCAGCTCAAACTTGGTTTCTTTTGCATGAAACTTAGCACACAAAATTATTTGTATATATTATTGTGTTGAAGTGGTTAAAATTGAAAATCATAGTCATACACTAGAAATTACATGATAAGTTCCGATTTTAAGGGCTTTTAAGCGTTTTTGGCACTTTTGCGCATAAAGTAGCTCAAACTTAGTTTCTTTTATACGAAACTTTGCCCACAACACTATTTGGTATATATTATTATTTTGAAGTGGTTAGAATTTAAAATAATAGTGAAATGCTAGAAATTACGTGTTAAGTTTCGATTTTAAGGGTTTTTAAGCGTTTTTGGCACTTTTGCGCATAAAGTAGCTCAAACTTGGTTTGTTTTGCACGAAACTTGGCACACAACACTATTTGGTATATATTATTGTATTGAAGTGGTTAGAATTGAAAATCATAGTCATATACAAGAAATTACATGTTAAGTTGCGATTTTATGGGTTTTTAAGCGTTTTTGGCACTTTTGCGCATAAAATAGCTCAAACTTGGTTTATTTTGCACGAAACATAGCACACAACACTATTTGGTATATATTATTGTGTTGAAGTGGTTTGAAATGAAATTCAAAGTCATATGCATGAAATTACATGTTAAGTTTTAATTTTAAGTGTTTTTAAGCGTTTTTGGCACTTTTGCGCATAACGTAGCTCAAACTTGGTTTGTTTTGCGCGAAACTTGGAACTTAAAACTATTTGGTATATATTATTGTGTTGAGGTGGTTAGAATTGATTATCATTGTCATATGGAAGAAATTATATGTTAAGTTGCGATTTTAAGGGTTTTTAAGCGTTTTTGGTACTTTTGCGCATAAAGTAGCTCAAACTTGGTTTGATTTGCACGAAACTTGGCACACAACACTATTTGGTATAAATTATTATGTTGAAATGGTTAGAATTTAAAATCATAGTCTTATGCTACAAATTAAGTGTTAAGTTTCGATTTTAAGGGTTTTTAAGCGTTTTTGGGACTTTAGCGCATAAAGTAGCTCAAACTTGGTTTGTTATGCACGAAACTTGGCACACAACACTATTTGATATATATTATTGTGTTGAGGTGGTTAGAATTGAATATCATAGTCATATGCAAGAAATTACATGTTAAGTTGCGATTTTATGGGTTTTTAAGTAGATCAAACTTGGTTGGTTTTGAATGAAACTTTGCACACAAAACTATATGGTATAAATTATTGTGTTGAAGTGGTTAGGTTGAAAATCATACTCATATGCTAGAAATTACATGTTAAGTTGTGATTTTAAGGGTTTTTAAGCGTTTTTGGCACTTTTGCGCATAAAGTAGCTCAAGCTTAGTTTGATTTGCACGAAACTTGGCATACAACACTATTTGGTATATATTATTGTGTTGAAGTGGTTAGAATTGTAAACCGTAGTTATAAGCAAGAAGTTACATGTTAAGTTGCGATTTTGCGGGTTTTTAAGCGTTTTTGGCACTTTTGCGCATAAAGTAGCTCAAGCTTAGTTTGATTTGCACGAAACTTGGCATACAACACTATTTGGTATATATTATTGTGTTGAAGTTCTTAGAAGTGGAAATCTTAGTCATATGCAAGAAATAACATGTTAAGTTGCAATTCTAAGGGTTTTTAAGCGTTTTTGGCACTTTTACGCATAAAGTAGCTCAAACTTGGTTTGTTTTGCACAAAACTTGGTACACAACACTATTTGGTATATATTATTGTGTTGAAGTGGTTAGAATTGAAAATCATAGTCATATGCAAGAAATTACATATTAAGTTGCAATTTTATGGGTTTTTAAGAGTTTTTGGCACTTTTCGACTAAAGTAGCTCAAACTTGGTTTGTTTTGTACGAAA
>NC_080052.1:513188-547083 GCF_026212465.1 Amaranthus tricolor | reverse complement strand
ATGGGTTATTAAGCGTTTTTGGTACTTTTCGCATAAAGTAGCTCAAACTTAGTTTGATTTGCACGAAACTTGGCATACAACACTATTTGGTATATATATTATTGTGTTGAAGTGGTTATAATTGGAAATCATAGTCATATGCAAGAAATTACATGTTAAGTTGCGATTTTAAGGGTTTTTTTACCGTTTTTGGCACTTTTCGCATAAAGTAGCTCACACTTGGTTTGACTTGCACGAAACTTGGCATACAACACTATTTGGCACTTTTGTGCATAAAATAGCTCAAACTTGGTTGGTTTTGAACGAAACTTGGCACACAAAACTATTTGGTATAAATTATTATGTTGAAGTGGTTTGAATTTAAAATCATAGTCATATGCACGAAATTACATGTTAAGTTGGAATTTTATGGGTTATTATGCGTTTTTGGTACTTTTCGCAAAAAGTAACTCAAACTTAGTTTGATTTGCACGAAACATGGCATACAACACTATTTGGTATACATTATTGTGTTGAAGTGGTTAGAATTGGAAATCATAGTCATATGCAAGAAATTACATGTTAAGTTGCGATTTTAAGGGTTTTTAAGCGTTTTTGGCACTTTTGCGCATAAAGTAGCTCAAATTTGGTTGGTTTTGAACGAAACTTGGCACACAAAACTATTTGGTATAAATTATTATGTTGAAGTGGTTTGAATTTAAAATCATAGTCATGTGCAAGAAATTACATGTTAATTTGCAATTTTATGGGTTATTAAGCGTTTTTGGTACTTTTCGCATAAAGTAGCTCAAACTTAGTTTGATTTGCACGAAACTTGGCATACAACACTATTTGGTATATATATTATTGTGTTGAAGTGGTTATAATTGGAAATCATAGTCATATGCAAGAAATTACATGTTAAGTTGCGATTTTAAGGGTTTTTAAGCGTTTTTGGCACTTTTGCGCATAGAGTAGCTCAAACTTTGTTGGTTTTCAACGAAACTTGGCACACAAAAATATTTGGTATAAATTATTATTTTGAAGTGGTTTGAATTTAAAATCATAGTCATATGCAAGAAATTACATGTTAAGTTGCAATTTTATGTTTTATTAAGCGTTTTTAATACTTTTCGCATAAAGACGCACAAACTTAGTTTGATTTGCATGAAACTTGGCATACAACACTATTTGGTATATATTATTGTGTTGAAGTGGTTAGAATTTGAAATCATAGTCATATGCAAAAAATTACATGTTAAGTTGCGATTTTAAAGGTTTTTAAGCCTTTTTGGCACTTTAGCGCATAAAGTAGTTCAAACTTGGTTTGTTTTGCACGAAAATTGGTACACAACACTATTTGGTATATATTATTGTGCTGAAGTGGTTAGAATTGAAAATCATAATTATATGCAAGAAATTACATGTTAAGTTGCAATTTTATGGGTTATTAAGCGTTTTTTGGTACTTTTCGCATAAAGTAGCTCAAACTTAGGTTTGATTTGCACGAAACTTGGCATACAACACTATTTGGTATATATATTATTGTGTTGAAGTGGTTATAATTGGAAATCATAGTCATATGCAAGAAATTACATGTTAAGTTGCGATTTTAAGGGGTTTTTAAGCGTTTTTGGCACTTTTTGCGCATAGAGTAGCTCAAACTTTGTTGGTTTTCAACGAAACTTGGCACACAAAACTATTTGGTATAAATTATTATTTTGAAGTGTTTGAATTTAAAAGCATAGTCATATGCAAGAAATTACATGTTAAGTTGCAATTTTATGTTTTATTAAGCGTTTTTAATACTTTTCGCATAAAGACGCACAAACTTAGTTTGATTTGCACGAAACTTGGCATACAACACTATTTGGTATATATTATTGTGTTGAAGTGGTTAGAATTTGAAATCATAGTCATATGCAAAAAATTACATGTTAAGTTGCGATTTTAAAGGTTTTTAAGCCTTTTTGGCACTTTAGCGCATAAAGTAGTTCAAACTTGGTTTGTTTTGCACGAAAATTGGTACACAACACTATTTGGTATATATTATTGTGCTGAAGTGGTTAGAATTGAAAATCATAATTATATGCAAGAAATTACATGTTAAGTTGCAATTTTATGGGTTATTAAGCGTTTTTGGTACTTTTCGCATAAAGTAGCTCAAACTTAGTTTGATTTGCACGAAACTTTGCATACAACACTATTTGGTATATATATTATTGTGTTGAAGTGGTTATAATTGGAAATCATAGTCATATGCAAGAAATTACATGTTAAGTTGCGATTTTAAGGGTTTTTAAGCGTTTTTGGCACTTTTGCGCATAGAGTAGCTCAAACTTTGTTGGTTTTCAACGAAACTTGGCACACAAAACTATTTGGTATAAATTATTATTTTGAAGTGGTTTGAATTTAAAATCATAGTCATATGCAAGAAATTACATGTTAAGTTGCAATTTTATGTTTTATTAAGCGTTTTTAATACTTTTCGCATAAAGACGCACAAACTTAGTTTGATTTGCACGAAACTTGGCATACAACACTATTTGGTATATATTATTGTGTTGAAGTGGTTAGAATTTGAAATCATAGTCATATGCAAAAAATTACATGTTTAAGTTGCGATTTTAAAGGTTTTTAAGCCTTTTTGGCACTTTAGCGCATAAAGTAAACTTGGTTTGTTTTGCACGAAAATTGGTACACAACACCATTTGGTATATATTATTGTGCTGAAGTGGTTAGAATTGAAAATCATAATTATATGCAAGAAATTACATGTTAAGTTGCAATTTTATGGGTTATTAAGCGTTTTTGGTACTTTTCGCATAAAGTAGCTCAAACTTAGTTTGATTTGCACGAAACTTGGCATACAACACTATTTGGTATATATATTATTGTGTTGAAGTGGTTATAATTGGAAATCATAGTCATATGCAAGAAATTACATGTTAAGTTGCGATTTTAAGGGTTTTTTACCGTTTTTGGCACTTTTCGCATAAAGTAGCTCACAGTTGGTTTGACTTGCACGAAACTTGGCATACAACACTATTTGGCACTTTTGTGCATAAAATAGCTCAAACTTGGTTGGTTTTGAACGAAACTTGGCACACAAAACTATTTGGTATAAATTATTATGTTGAAGTGGTTTGAATTTAAAATCATAGTCATATGCACGAAAATTACATGTTAAGTTGGAATTTTATGGGTTATTATGCGTTTTTGGTACTTTTCGCAAAAAGTAACTCAAACTTAGTTTGATTTGCACGAAACATGGCATACAACACTATTTGGTATACATTATTGTGTTGAAGTGGTTAGAATTGGAAATCATAGTCATATGCAAGAAATTACATGTTAAGTTGCGATTTTAAGGGTTTTTTAAGCGTTTTTTGGCACTTTTGCGCATAAAGTAGCTCAAATTTGGTTGGTTTTGAACGAAACTTGGCACACAAAACTATTTGGTATAAATTATTATGTTGAAGTGGTTTGAATTTAAAACCATAGTCATGTGCAAGAAATTACATGTTAATTTGCAATTTTATGGGTTATTAAGCGTTTTTGGTACTTTTCGCATAAAGTAGCTCAAACTTAGTTTGATTTGCACGAAACTTGGCATACAACACTATTTGATATATATTATTGTGTTGAAGTGGTTATAAATGGAAATCATAGTCATATGCAAGAAATTACATGTTAAGTTGCGATTTTAAGGGTTTTTAAGCGTTTTTGGCACTTTAGCGCATAAAGTAGCTCAAACTTGGTTTGTTATGCACGAAACTTGGCACACAACACTATTTGATATATATTATTGTGTTGAGGTGGTTAGAATTGAATATCATAGTCATATGCAAGAAATTACATGTTAAGTTGCGATTTTATGGGTTTTTAAGTAGATCAAACTTGGTTGGTTTTGAATGAAACTTTGCACACAAAACTATATGGTATAAATTATTGTGTTGAAGTGGTTAGGTTGAAAATCATACTCATATGCTAGAAATTACATGTTAAGTTGTGATTTTAAGGGTTTTTAAGCGTTTTTGGCACTTTTGCGCATAAAGTAGCTCAAGCTTAGTTTGATTTGCACGAAACTTGGCATACAACACTATTTGGTATATATTATTGTGTTGAAGTGGTTAGAATTGTAAATCGTAGTTATAAGCAAGAAGTTACATGTTAAGTTGCGATTTTGAGGGTTTTTTTAAGCGTTTTTGGCACTTTTGCGCATAAAGTAGCTCAAGCTTAGTTTGATTTGCACGAAACTTGGCATACAACACTATTTGGTATATATTATTGTGTTGAAGTTCTTAGAAGTGGAAATCTTAGTCATATGCAAGAAATAACATGTTAAGTTGCAATTCTAAGGGTTTTTAAGCGTTTTCGGCACTTTTACGCATAAAGTAGCTCAAACTTGGTTTGTTTTGCACGAAACTTGGTACACAACACTATTTGGGTATATATTATTGTGTTGAAGTGGTTAGAATTGACAATCATAGTCATATGCAAGAAAATTACATATTAAGTTGCAATTTTATGGGTTTTTAAGAGTTTTTGGCACTTTTCGACTAAAGTAGCTCAAACTTGGTTTGTTTTGTACGAAACTTGGCACACAACACTATTTGGTATACATTATTATTTTTAAGTGGTTATAATTTAAAATCATAGTGAAATGCTAGAAATCACATGTTAAGTTGCGATTTTAAGGGTTTTTAAGCGTTTTTTTTCACTTTTGCGCATAAAGTAGCTCAAACTTGGTTTGTTTTGCACGAAACTTGGCACACAAAACTATTTGGTATATATTATTGTATTGAAGTGGTTAGAATTGAAAATCATAGTCAAATGCAAGGACATTACATGTTAAGTTGCGATTTTATGGGTTTTTATGCGTTTTTGGCACTTTTGCGCATAAAATAGCTCAAACTTGGTTTGTTTTGCACGAAACTTAGCACATAACAGTATGTGGTATATATTATTGTGTTGAAGTTTTTAGAATTGTAAATCATAGTCTTATGCAAGAAATTACATGTTAAGTTGCGATTTTCAGGGTTTTTAAGAGTTTTTGGCACTTTTGCGCATAAAGTAGCTCAAACTTGGTTGGTTTTGAAAGAAGCTTGGCACACAAAACTATTTGGTATAAATTATTATTTTGAAGTGGTTAGAATTGAAAATCATAGTCATATGCAAGAAATTACATGTTAAGTTGCAATTTTATGGGTTTTTAAGCGTTTTTGGCACTTTTCGCATAAAGTAGCTCACACTTGGTTTGATTTGCACGAAACTTGGCATACAACACTATTTGGTATATATTATTAATTTGAAGTGGTTAGAAATGAAAATCATAGTCTTATGCTAAAATTAAGTGTTAAGTTGCGATTTTAAGGGTTTTTAAGCGTTTTTGGCACTTTTGCGCATAAAGTAGCTCAAACTTCGTTTGTTTTACACGAAACTTGGCACACAACACTATTTGGTATATATTATTGTGTTGAAGTGGTTATAATTGGAAATCATAGTCATATGCAAGAAATTACATGTTAAGTTGCGATTTTAAGGGTTTTTAAGCGTTTTTGGCACTTTTGCGCATAGAGTAGCTCAAACTTTGTTGGTTTTCAACGAAACTTGGCACACAAAACTATTGGTATAAATTATTATTTTGAAGTGGTTTGAATTTAAAATCATAGTCATATGCAAGAAATTACATGTTAAGTTGCAATTTTATGTTTTATTAAGCGTTTTTAATACTTTTCGCATAAAGACGCACAAACTTAGTTTGATTTGCACGAAACTTGGCATACAACACTATTTGGTATATATTATTGTGTTGAAGTGGTTAGAATTTGAAATCATAGTCATATGCAAAAATTACATGTTAAGTTGCGATTTTAAAGGTTTTTAAGCCTTTTTGGCACTTTAGCGCATAAAGTAGTTCAAACTTGGTTTGTTTTGCACGAAAATTGGTACACAACACTATTTGGTATATATTATTGTGCTGAAGTGGTTAGAATTGAAAATCATAATTATATGCAAGAAATTACATGTTAAGTTGCAATTTTATGGGTTATTAAGCGTTTTTGGTACTTTTCGCATAAAGTAGCTCAAACTTAGTTTGATTTGCACGAAACTTGGCATACAACACTATTTGGTATATATATTATTGTGTTGAAGTGGTTATAATTGGAAATCATAGTCATATGCAAGAAATTACATGTTAAGTTGCGATTTTAAGGGTTTTTAAGCGTTTTTGGCACTTTTGCGCATAGAGTAGCTCAAACTTTGTTGGTTTTCAACGAAACTTGGCACACAAAACTATTTGGTATAAATTATTATTTTGAAGTGGTTTGAATTTAAAATCATAGTCATATGCAAGAAATTACATGTTAAGTTGCAATTTTATGTTTTATTAAGCGTTTTTAATACTTTTCGCATAAAGACGCACAAACTTAGTTTGATTTGCACGAAACTTGGCATACAACACTATTTGGTATATATTATTGTGTTGAAGTGGTTAGAATTTGAAATCATAGTCATATGCAAAAAATTACATGTTAAGTTGCGATTTTATGGGTTTTTAAGTAGATCAAACTTGGTTGGTTTTGAATGAAACTTTGCACACAAAACTATATGGTATAAATTATTGTGTTGAAGTGGTTAGGTTGAAAATCATACTCATATGCTAGAAATTACATGTTAAGTTGTGATTTTAAGGGTTTTTAAGCGTTTTTGGCACTTTTGCGCATAAAGTAGCTCAAGCTTAGTTTGATTTGCACGAAACTTGGCATACAACACTATTTGGTATATATTATTGTGTTGAAGTGGTTAGAATTGTAAATCGTAGTTATAAGCAAGAAGTTACATGTTAAGTTGCGATTTTGAGGGTTTTTTAAGCGTTTTTTGGCACTTTTGCGCATAAAGTAGCTCAAGCTTAGTTTGATTTGCACGAAACTTGGCATACAACACTATTTGGTATATATTATTGTGTTGAAGTTCTTAGAAGTGGAAATCTTAGTCATATGCAAGAAATAACATGTTAAGTTGCAATTCTAAGGGTTTTTAAGCGTTTTCGGCACTTTTACGCATAAAGTAGCTCAAACTTGGTTTGTTTTGCACGAAACTTGGTACACAACACTATTTGGTATATATTATTGTGTTGAAGTGGTTAGAATTGACAATCATAGTCATATGCAAGAAATTACATATTAAGTTGCAATTTTATGGGTTTTTAAGAGTTTTTGGCACTTTTCGACTAAAGTAGCTCAAACTTGGTTTGTTTTGTACGAAACTTGGCACACAACACTATTTGGTATACATTATTATTTTTAAGTGGTTATAATTTAAAATCATAGTGAAATGCTAGAAATCACATGTTAAGTTGCGATTTTAAGGGTTTTTAAGCGTTTTTTTTCACTTTTGCGCATAAAGTAGCTCAAACTTGGTTTGTTTTGCACGAAACTTGGCACACAAAACTATTTGGTATATATTATTGTATTGAAGTGGTTAGAATTGAAAATCATAGTCCAAATGCAAGACATTACATGTTAAGTTGCGATTTTATGGGTTTTTATGCGTTTTTGGCACTTTTGCGCATAAAATAGCTCAAACTTGGTTTGTTTTGCACGAAACTTAGCACATAACAGTATGTGGTATATATTATTGTGTTGAAGTTTTTAGAATTGTAAATCATAGTCTTATGCAAGAAATTACATGTTAAGTTGCGATTTTCAGGGTTTTTAAGAGTTTTTGGCACTTTTGCGCATAAAGTAGCTCAAACTTGGTTGGTTTTGAAAGAAGCTTGGCACACAAAACTATTTGGTATAAATTATTATTTTGAAGTGGTTAGAATTGAAAATCATAGTCATATGCAAGAAATTACATGTTAAGTTGCAATTTTATGGGTTTTTAAGCGTTTTTGGCACTTTTCGCATAAAGTAGCTCACACTTGGTTTGATTTGCACGAAACTTGGCATACAACACTATTTGGTATATATTATTAATTTGAAGTGGTTAGAAATGAAAATCATAGTCTTATGCTAAAATTAAGTGTTAAGTTGCGATTTTAAGGGTTTTTAAGCGTTTTTGGCACTTTTGCGCATAAAGTAGCTCAAACTTCGTTTGTTTTACACGAAACTTGGCACACAACACTATTTGGTATATATTATTGTGTTGAAGTGGTTATAATTGGAAATCATAGTCATATGCAAGAAATTACATGTTAAGTTGCGATTTTAAGGGTTTTTAAGCGTTTTTGGCACTTTTGCGCATAGAGTAGCTCAAACTTTGTTGGTTTTCAACGAAACTTGGCACACAAAACTATTTGGTATAAATTATTATTTTGAAGTGGTTTGAATTTAAAATCATAGTCATATGCAAGAAATTACATGTTAAGTTGCAATTTTATGTTTTATTAAGCGTTTTTAATACTTTTCGCATAAAGACGCACAAACTTAGTTTGATTTGCACGAAACTTGGCATACAACACTATTTGGTATATATTATTGTGTTGAAGTGGTTAGAATTTGAAATCATAGTTATATGCAAAAAATTACATGGTTAAGTTGCGATTTTAAAGGTTTTTAAGCCTTTTTGGCACTTTAGCGCATAAAGTAGTTCAAACTTGGTTTGTTTTGCACGAAAATTGGTACACAACACTATTTGGTATATATTATTGTGCTGAAGTGGTTAGAATTGAAAATCATAATTATATGCAAGAAATTACATGTTAAGTTGCAATTTTATGGGTTATTAAGCGTTTTTGGTACTTTTCGCATAAAGTAGCTCAACTTAGTTTGATTTGCACGAAACTTGGCATACAACACTATTTGGTATATATATTATTGTGTTGAAGTGGTTATAATTGGAAATCATAGTCATATGCAAGAAATTACATGTTAGTTGCGATTTTAAGGGTTTTTAAGCGTTTTTGGCACTTTTGCGCATAGAGTAGCTCAAACTTTGTTGGTTTTCAACGAAACTTGGCACACAAAACTATTTGGTATTAAATTATTATTTTGAAGTGGTTTGAATTTAAAATCATAGTCATATGCAAGAAATTACATGTTAAGTTGCAATTTTATGTTTTATTAAGCGTTTTTAATACTTTTCGCATAAAGACGCACAAACTTAGTTTGATTTGCACGAAACTTGGCATACAACACTATTTGGTATAATATTATTGTGTTTGAAGTGGTTAGAATTTGAAATCATAGTCATATGCAAAAAATTACATGTTAAGTTGCGATTTAAAGGTTTTTAAGCCTGTTTGGCACTTTAGCGCAAAAAGTAAACTTGGTTTGTTTTGCACGAAAATTGGTACACAACACTATTTGGTATATATTATTGTGCTGAAGTGGTTAGAATTGAAAATCATAATTATATGCAAGAAATTACATGTTAAAGTTGCAATTTTATGGGTTATTAAGCGTTTTTGGTACTTTTCGCATAAAGTAGCTCAAACTTAGTTTGATTTGCACGAAACTTGGCATACAACACTATTTGGTATATATATTATTGTGTTGAAGTGGTTATAATTGGAAATCATAGTCATATGCAAGAAATTACATGTTAAGTTGCGATTTTAAGGGGTTTTTTACCGTTTTTGGCACTTTTCGCATAAAGTAGCTCACACTTGGTTTGACTGCACGAAACTTGGCATACAACACTATTTGGCACTTTTGTGCATAAAATAGCTCAAACTTGGTTGGTTTTGAACGAAACTTGGCACACAAAACTATTTGGTATAAATTATTATGTTGAAGTGGTTTGAATTTAAAATCATAGTCATATGCACGAAATTACATGTTAAGTTGGAATTTTATGGGTTATTATGCGTTTTGGTACTTTTCGCAAAAAGTAACTCAAACTTAGTTTGATTTGCACGAAACATGGCATACAACACTATTTGGTATACATTATTGTGTTGAAGTGGTTAGAATTGGAAATCATAGTCATATGCAAGAAATTACATGTTAAGTTGCCGATTTTAAGGGTTTTTAAGCGTTTTTGGCACTTTGTTGCGCATAAAGTAGCTCACATTTGGTTGGTTTTGAACGAAACTTGGCACACAAAACTATTTGGTATAAATTATTATGTTGAAGTGGTTTGAATTTAAATCATAGTCATGTGCACAGAAATTACATGATTAATTTGCAATTTTATGGGTTATTAAGCGTTTTTGGTACTTTTCGCATAAAGTAGCTCAAACTTAGTTTGATTTGCACGAAACTTGGCATACAACACTATTTGATATATATTATTGTGTTGAAGTGGTTATAAATGGAAATCATAGTCATATGCAAGAAATTACATTGTTAAGTTGCGATTTTAAGGGTTTTTAAGCGTTTTTGGCACTTTAGCGCATAAAGTAGCTCAAACTTGGTTTGTTCTGCACGAAACTTGGCACACAACACTATTTGATATATATTATTGTGTTGAGGTGGTTAGAATTGAATATCATAGTCATATGCAAGAAATTACATGTTAAGTTGCGATTTTATGGGTTTTTAGTAGATCAAACTTGGTTGGTTTTGAATGAAACTTTGCACACAAAACTATATGGTATAAATTATTGTGTTGAAGTGGTTAGGTTGAAAATCATACTCATATGCTAGAAATTACATGTTAAGTTGTGATTTTAAGGGTTTTTAAGCGTTTTTGGCACTTTTGCGCATAAAGTAGCTCAAGCTTAGTTTGATTTGCACGAAACTTGGCATACAACACTATTTGGTATATATTATTGTGTTGAAGTGGTTAAGAATTGTAAATCGTAAGTTATAAGCAAGAAGTTACATGTTAAGTTGCGATTTTGAGGGTTTTTAAGCGTTTTTGGCACTTTTGCCGCATAAAGTAGCTCAAGCTTAGTTTGATTTGCACGAAACTTGGCATACAACACTATTTGGTATATATTATTGTGTTGAAGTTCTTAGAAGTGGAAATCTTAGTCATATGCAAGAAATAACATGTTAAGTTGCAATTCTAAGGGTTTTTAAGCGTTTTTGGCACTTTTACGCATAAAGTAGCTCAAACTTGGTTTGTTTTGCACGAAACTTGGTACACAACACTATTTGGTATATATTATTGTGTTGAAGTGGTTAGAATTGACAATCATAGTCATATGCAAGAAATTACATATTAAGTTGCAATTTTATGGGTTTTTAAGAGTTTTTGGCACTTTTCGACTAAAGTAGCTCAAACTTGGTTTGTTTTGTACGAAACTTGGCACACAACACTATTTGGTATATATTATTATTTTTAAGTGGTTATAATTTAAAATCATAGTGAAATTCTAGAAATCACATGTTAAGTTGCGATTTTAAGGGTTTTTTAAGCGTTTTTTTCACTTTTGCGCATAAAGTAGCTCAAACTTGGTTTGTTTTGCACGAAACTTGGCACACAAAACTATTTGGTATATATTATTGTATTGAAGTGGTTAGAATTGAAAATCATAGTCAAATGCAAGACATTACATGTTAAGTTGCGATTTTATGGGTTTTTATGCGTTTTTGGCACTTTTGCGCATAAAATAGCTCAAACTTGGTTTGTTTTGCACGAAACTTAGCACATAACAGTATGTGGTATATATTATTGTGTGAAGTTTTTAGAATTGTAAATCATAGTCTTATGCAAGAAATTACATGTTAAGTTGCGATTTTCAGGGTTTTTAAGAGTTTTTGGCACTTTTGCGCATAATAGTAGCTCAAACTTGGTTGGTTTTGAAAGAAGCTTGGCACACAAAACTATTTGGTATAAATTATTATTTTGAAGTGGTTAGAATTGAAAATCATAGTCATATGCAAGAAATTACATGTTAAGTTGCAATTTTATGGGTTTTTAAGCGTTTTTGGGCACTTTTCGCATAAAGTAGCTCACACTTGGTTTGATTTGCACGAAACTTGGCATACAACACTATTTGGTATATATTATTAATTTGAAGTGGTTAGAAATGAAAATCATAGTCTTATGCTAAAATTAAGTGTTAAGTTGCGATTTTAAGGGTTTTTAAGCGTTTTTGGCACTTTTGCGCATAAAGTAGCTCAAACTTCGTTTGTTTTACACGAAACTTGGCACACAACACTATTTGGTATATATTATTGTGTTGAAGTGGTTATAATTGGAAATCATAGTCATATGCAAGAAATTACATGTTAAGTTGCGATTTTAAGGGTTTTTAAGCGTTTTTGGCACTTTTGCGCATAGAGTAGCTCAAACTTTGTTGGTTTTCAACGAAACTTGGCACACAAAACTATTTGGTATAAATTATTATTTTGAAGTGGTTTGAATTTAAAATCATAGTCATATGCAAGAAATTACATGTTAAGTTGCAATTTTATGTTTTATTAAGCGTTTTTAATACTTTTCGCATAAAGACGCACAAACTTAGTTTGATTTGCACGAAACTTGGCATACAACACTATTTGGTATATATTATTGTGTTGAAGTGGTTAGAATTTGAAATCATAGTCATATGCAAAAAATTACATGTTAAGTTGCGATTTTAAAGGTTTTTAAGCCTTTTTGGCACTTTAGCGCATAAAGTAGTTCAAACTTGGTTTGTTTTGCACGAAAATTGGTACACAACACTATTTGGTATATATTATTGTGTTGAAGTGGTTAGAATTGAAAATCATAATTATATGCAAGAAATTACATGTTAAGTTGCAATTTTATGGGTTATTAAGCGTTTTTGGTACTTTTCGCATAAAGTAGCTCAAACTTAGTTTGATTTGCACGAAACTTGGCATACAACACTATTTGGTATATATATTATTGTGTTGAAGTGGTTATAATTGGAAATCATAGTCATATGCAAGAAATTACATGTTAAGTTGCGATTTTAAGGGTTTTTAAGCGTTTTTGGCACTTTTGCGCATAGAGTAGCTCAAACTTTGTTGGTTTTCAACGAAACTTGGCACACAAAACTATTTGGTATAAATTATTATTTTGAAGTGGTTTGAATTTAAAATCATAGTCATATGCAAGAAATTACATGTTAAGTTGCAATTTTATGTTTTATTAAGCGTTTTTAATACTTTTCGCATAAAGACGCACAAACTTAGTTTGATTTGCATGAAACTTGGCATACAACACTATTTGGTATATATTATTGTGTTGAAGTGGTTAGAATTTGAAATCATAGTCATATGCAAAAAATTACATGTTAAGTTGCGATTTTAAAGGTTTTTAAGCCTTTTTGGCACTTTAGCGCATAAAGTAGTTCAAACTTGGTTTGTTTTGCACGAAAATTGGTACACAACACTATTTGGTATATATTATTGTGCTGAAGTGGTTAGAATTGAAAATCATAATTATATGCAAGAAATTACATGTTAAGTTGCAATTTTATGGGTTATTAAGCGTTTTTGGTACTTTTCGCATAAAGTAGCTCAAACTTAGTTTGATTTGCACGAAACTTGGCATACAACACTATTTGGTATATATATTATTGTGTTGAAGTGGTTATAATTGGAAATCATAGTCATATGCAAGAAATTACATGTTAAGTTGCGATTTTAAGGGTTTTTAAGCGTTTTTGGCACTTTTGCGCATAGAGTAGCTCAAACTTTGTTGGTTTTCAACGAAACTTGGCACACAAAACTATTTGGTATAAATTATTATTTTGAAGTGGTTTGAATTTAAAATCATAGTCATATGCAAGAAATTACATGTTAAGTTGCAATTTTATGTTTTATTAAGCGTTTTTAATACTTTTCGCATAAAGACGCACAAACTTAGTTTGATTTGCATGAAACTTGGCATACAACACTATTTGGTATATATTATTGTGTTGAAGTGGTTAGAATTTGAAATCATAGTCATATGCAAAAAATTACATGTTAAGTTGCGATTTTAAAGGTTTTTAAGCCTTTTTGGCACTTTAGCGCATAAAGTAGTTCAAACTTGGTTTGTTTTGCACGAAAATTGGTACACAACACTATTTGGTATATATTATTGTGCTGAAGTGGTTAGAATTGAAAATCATAATTATATGCAAGAAATTACATGTTAAGTTGCAATTTTATGGGTTATTAAGCGTTTTTGGTACTTTTCGCATAAAGTAGCTCAAACTTAGTTTGATTTGCACGAAACTTGGCATACAACACTATTTGGTATATATATTATTGTGTTGAAGTGGTTATAATTGGAAATCATAGTCATATGCAAGAAATTACATGTTAAGTTGCGATTTTAAGGGTTTTTTACCGTTTTTGGCACTTTTCGCATAAAGTAGCTCACACTTGGTTTGACTTGCACGAAACTTGGCATACAACACTATTTGGCACTTTTGTGCATAAAATAGCTCAAACTTGGTTGGTTTTGAACGAAACTTGGCACACAAAACTATTTGGTATAAATTATTATGTTGAAGTGGTTTGAATTTAAAATCATAGTCATATGCACGAAATTACATGTTAAGTTGGAATTTTATGGGTTATTATGCGTTTTTGGTACTTTTCGCAAAAAGTAACTCAAACTTAGTTTGATTTGCACGAAACATGGCATACAACACTATTTGGTATACATTATTGTGTTGAAGTGGTTAGAATTGGAAATCATAGTCATATGCAAGAAATTACATGTTAAGTTGCGATTTTAAGGGTTTTTAAGCGTTTTTGGCACTTTTGCGCATAAAGTAGCTCAAATTTGGTTGGTTTTGAACGAAACTTGGCACACAAAACTATTTGGTATAAATTATTATGTTGAAGTGGTTTGAATTTAAAATCATAGTCATGTGCAAGAAATTACATGTTAATTTGCAATTTTATGGGTTATTAAGCGTTTTTGGTACTTTTCGCATAAAGTAGCTCAAACTTAGTTTGATTTGCACGAAACTTGGCATACAACACTATTTGGTATATATATTATTGTGTTGAAGTGGTTATAATTGGAAATCATAGTCATATGCAAGAAATTACATGTTAAGTTGCGATTTTAAGGGTTTTTAAGCGTTTTTGGCACTTTTGCGCATAGAGTAGCTCAAACTTTGTTGGTTTTCAACGAAACTTGGCACACAAAACTATTTGGTATAAATTATTATTTTGAAGTGGTTTGAATTTAAAATCATAGTCATATGCAAGAAATTACATGTTAAGTTGCAATTTTATGTTTTATTAAGCGTTTTTAATACTTTTCGCATAAAGACGCACAAACTTAGTTTGATTTGCATGAAACTTGGCATACAACACTATTTGGTATATATTATTGTGTTGAAGTGGTTAGAATTTGAAATCATAGTCATATGCAAAAAATTACATGTTAAGTTGCGATTTTAAAGGTTTTTAAGCCTTTTTGGCACTTTAGCGCATAAAGTAGTTCAAACTTGGTTTGTTTTGCACGAAAATTGGTACACAACACTATTTGGTATATATTATTGTGCTGAAGTGGTTAGAATTGAAAATCATAATTATATGCAAGAAATTACATGTTAAGTTGCAATTTTATGGGTTATTAAGCGTTTTTGGTACTTTTCGCATAAAGTAGCTCAAACTTAGTTTGATTTGCACGAAACTTGGCATACAACACTATTTGGTATATATATTATTGTGTTGAAGTGGTTATAATTGGAAATCATAGTCATATGCAAGAAATTACATGTTAAGTTGCGATTTTAAGGGTTTTTAAGCGTTTTTGGCACTTTTGCGCATAGAGTAGCTCAAACTTTGTTGGTTTTCAACGAAACTTGGCACACAAAACTATTTGGTATAAATTATTATTTTGAAGTGGTTTGAATTTAAAATCATAGTCATATGCAAGAAATTACATGTTAAGTTGCAATTTTATGTTTTATTAAGCGTTTTTAATACTTTTCGCATAAAGACGCACAAACTTAGTTTGATTTGCATGAAACTTGGCATACAACACTATTTGGTATATATTATTGTGTTGAAGTGGTTAGAATTTGAAATCATAGTCATATGCAAAAAATTACATGTTAAGTTGCGATTTTAAAGGTTTTTAAGCCTTTTTGGCACTTTAGCGCATAAAGTAGTTCAAACTTGGTTTGTTTTGCACGAAAATTGGTACACAACACTATTTGGTATATATTATTGTGCTGAAGTGGTTAGAATTGAAAATCATAATTATATGCAAGAAATTACATGTTAAGTTGCAATTTTATGGGTTATTAAGCGTTTTTGGTACTTTTCGCATAAAGTAGCTCAAACTTAGTTTGATTTGCACGAAACTTGGCATACAACACTATTTGGTATATATATTATTGTGTTGAAGTGGTTATAATTGGAAATCATAGTCATATGCAAGAAATTACATGTTAAGTTGCGATTTTAAGGGTTTTTTACCGTTTTTGGCACTTTTCGCATAAAGTAGCTCAAACTTTGTTGGTTTTCAACGAAACTTGGCACACAAAACTATTTGGTATAAATTATTATTTTGAAGTGGTTTGAATTTAAAAGCATAGTCATATGCAAGAAATTACATGTTAAGTTGCAATTTTATGTTTTATTAAGCGTTTTTAATACTTTTCGCATAAAGACGCACAAACTTAGTTTGATTTGCACGAAACTTGGCATACAACACTATTTGGTATATATTATTGTGTTGAAGTGGTTAGAATTTGAAATCATAGTCATATGCAAAAAATTACATGTTAAGTTGCGATTTTAAAGGTTTTTAAGCCTTTTTGGCACTTTAGCGCATAAAGTAGTTCAAACTTGGTTTGTTTTGCACGAAAATTGGTACACAACACTATTTGGTATATATTATTGTGCTGAAGTGGTTAGAATTGAAAATCATAATTATATGCAAGAAATTACATGTTAAGTTGCAATTTTATGGGTTATTAAGCGTTTTTGGTACTTTTCGCATAAAGTAGCTCAAACTTAGTTTGATTTGCACGAAACTTGGCATACAACACTATTTGGTATATATATTATTGTGTTGAAGTGGTTATAATTGGAAATCATAGTCATATGCAAGAAATTACATGTTAAGTTGCGATTTTAAGGGTTTTTAAGCGTTTTTGGCACTTTTGCGCATAGAGTAGCTCAAACTTTGTTGGTTTTCAACGAAACTTGGCACACAAAACTATTTGGTATAAATTATTATTTTGAAGTGGTTTGAATTTAAAATCATAGTCATATGCAAGAAATTACATGTTAAGTTGCAATTTTATGTTTTATTAAGCGTTTTTAATACTTTTCGCATAAAGACGCACAAACTTAGTTTGATTTGCACGAAACTTGGCATACAACACTATTTGGTATATATTATTGTGTTGAAGTGGTTAGAATTTGAAATCATAGTCATATGCAAAAAATTACATGTTAAGTTGCGATTTTAAAGGTTTTTAAGCCTTTTTGGCACTTTAGCGCATAAAGTAAACTTGGTTTGTTTTGCACGAAAATTGGTACACAACACTATTTGGTATATATTATTGTGCTGAAGTGGTTAGAATTGAAAATCATAATTATATGCAAGAAATTACATGTTAAGTTGCAATTTTATGGGTTATTAAGCGTTTTTGGTACTTTTCGCATAAAGTAGCTCAAACTTAGTTTGATTTGCACGAAACTTGGCATACAACACTATTTGGTATATATATTATTGTGTTGAAGTGGTTATAATTGGAAATCATAGTCATATGCAAGAAATTACATGTTAAGTTGCGATTTTAAGGGTTTTTTACCGTTTTTGGCACTTTTCGCATAAAGTAGCTCACACTTGGTTTGACTTGCACGAAACTTGGCATACAACACTATTTGGCACTTTTGTGCATAAAATAGCTCAAACTTGGTTGGTTTTGAACGAAACTTGGCACACAAAACTATTTGGTATAAATTATTATGTTGAAGTGGTTTGAATTTAAAATCATAGTCATATGCACGAAATTACATGTTAAGTTGGAATTTTATGGGTTATTATGCGTTTTTGGTACTTTTCGCAAAAAGTAACTCAAACTTAGTTTGATTTGCACGAAACATGGCATACAACACTATTTGGTATACATTATTGTGTTGAAGTGGTTAGAATTGGAAATCATAGTCATATGCAAGAAATTACATGTTAAGTTGCGATTTTAAGGGTTTTTAAGCGTTTTTGGCACTTTTGCGCATAAAGTAGCTCAAATTTGGTTGGTTTTGAACGAAACTTGGCACACAAAACTATTTGGTATAAATTATTATGTTGAAGTGGTTTGAATTTAAAACCATAGTCATGTGCAAGAAATTACATGTTAATTTGCAATTTTATGGGTTATTAAGCGTTTTTGGTACTTTTCGCATAAAGTAGCTCAAACTTAGTTTGATTTGCACGAAACTTGGCATACAACACTATTTGATATATATTATTGTGTTGAAGTGGTTATAAATGGAAATCATAGTCATATGCAAGAAATTACATGTTAAGTTGCGATTTTAAGGGTTTTTAAGCGTTTTTGGCACTTTAGCGCATAAAGTAGCTCAAACTTGGTTTGTTTTGCACGAAAATTGGTACACAACACTATTTCTTATATATTATTGTGTTGAAGTGGTTAGAATTTAAAATCATAGTCATATGCAAGAAATTACATGTTAAGTTGCAATTTTATGGGTTTTTAAGCGTTTTTTGCACTTTTCGCATAAAGTAGCTCAAACTTGGTTTAATTTGCACGACACTTGGCATACAACACTATTTGGTATATATTATTATGTTGAAGTGGTTAGAATTGAAAATCATAGTCTTATGCTAAAAATTAAATGTTAAGTTGCGATTTTAAGGGTTGTTAAGCGTTTTTGGCACTTTTGCGCAAAATATAGCTCAAACTTGGTTTCTTTTGCACGAAACTTAGCAAAACATTATTTGTATATATTATTGTGTTGAAGTGGTTAAAATTGAAAATCATAGTCATATGCTAGAAATTACATGTTAAGTTGCGATTTTAAGGGCTTTTAAGCGTTTTTGGCACTTTTGCGCATAAAGTAGCTCAAACTTGGTTTGTTTTGTACAAAACTTGACACACAACACTATTTGGTATATATTATTATTTTGAAGTGGTTAGAATTTAAAATCATAGTGAAATGCTAGAAATTACGTGTTAAGTGTCGATTTTAAGTGTTTTTAAGCGTTTTTGGCACTTTTGCGCATAAAGTAGCTCAAACTTGGTTTGTTTGTGCACGAAACTTGGCACACAACACTATTTGGTATATATTATTGTATTGAAGTGGTTAGAATTGAAAATCATAGTCATATGCAAGAAATTACATGTTAAGTTTCGATTTTATGGGTTTTTTAAGCATTTTTGGAACTTTTGCGCATAAAATAGCTCAAACTTTGTTTGTTTTGTACGAAACTTAGCACACAACACTATTTGGTATATATTATAGTGTTCAAGTGGTTAGAATTGAAAATCAAAGTCATATGCAAGAAATTACATGTTAAGTTGCAATTATAAATGTTTTTAAGCGTTTTTGGCACTTTTGCGCATAAAGTAGTCAAACTTGGTTTTATTTGCACGAAACTTGGCACACAACACTATTTGGTAAATATTATTATGTTGAAGTGGTTAGAATTTAAAATCATAGTCTTACGCTATAAATTAAGTGTTAAGTTGCGATTTTAAGGGTTATTAAGCGTTTTTGGGACTTTAGCGCATAAAGTAGCTCAAACTTGGTTTGTTTTACACGAAACTTGGCACACAACACTATTTGGTATATATTATTGTGCTGAAGTTGTTAGAATCAGAAATCATAGTCATATGCAAGAAATTACATGTTAAGTTGCGATTTCAAGGGTTTTTAAGCGTTTTTGGCACTTTTGCGCATAAAGTATCTCAAACTTGGTTGGTTTTGAACGAAACATGGCACACAAAACTATTTGGTATAAATTATTATGTTGAAGTGGTTTGAATTTAAAATCATAGTCATATGCGAGAAATTACATTTTAAGTTGCGATTTTAAGGTTTTTTAAGAGTTTTTGGCACTTTAGCGCATAAAGTAGCTCAAACTTGGTTTGTTTTGCACGAAAATTGGTTCACAACACTATTTGGTATATATTATTGTGTTGAAGTGGTTAGAATTGGAAATCAAAGTCATATGCAAGAAATTACATGTTAAGTTGCGATTTTAAGGGTTTTTAAGCGTTTTTGGCACTTTAGCGCATAAAGTAGCTCAAACTGGGTTTGTTTTGCACGAAAATTGGTACACAACACTATTTGGTATATATTGTTGTGTTGAAGTGGTTAGAATTGGAAATCATAGTCATATGCAAGAAATTACATGTTAAGTTACAATTTTATGGGTTTTTAAGCGTTTTTGGCACTTTTCGCATAAAGTAGCTCAAACATGGTTTGATTTGCATGAAACTTGGCATACAACACTATTTGATATATATTATTGTGTTGAAGTGGTTATAAATGGAAATCATAGTCATATGCAAGAAATTACATGTTAAGTTGCGATTTTAAGGGTTTTTAAGCGTTTTTGGCACTATAGCGCATAAAGTAGCTCAAACTTGGTTTGTTTTGCACGAAAATTGGTACACAACACTATTTCTTATATATTATTGTGTTGAAGTGGTTAGAATTGAAAATCATAGTCATATGCAAGAAATTACATGTTAAGTTACAATTTTATGGATTTTTAAGCGTTTTTGGCACTTTTCGCATAAAGTAGCTCAAACATGGTTTGATTTGCACGACACTTGGCATACAACACTATTTGGTATATATTATTATGTTGAAGTGGTTAGAATTGAAAATCATAGTCTTATGCTAAAACTTAAATGTTAAGTTGCGATTTTAAGGGTTGTTAAGCGTTTTTGGCACTTTTACGCAAAATATAACTCAAACTTGGTTTCTTTTGTACGAAACTTAGCACAACATTATTTGTATATGTTATTGTGTTAAAGTGGTTAAAATTGAAAATCATAGTCATATGCTAGAAATTACATGTTAAGTTGCGATTTTAAGGGCTTTTAAGCGTTTTTGGCACTTTTGCGCATAAAGTAGCTCAAACTTGGTTTGTTTTGTACAAAACTTGGCACACAACACTATTTGGTATATATTATTATTTTGAAGTGGTTAGAATTTAAAATCATAGTGAAATGCTAGAAATTACGTGTTAAGTTGCGATTTTACGTGTTTTTAAGCGTTTTTGGCACTTTTGCGCATAAAGTAGCTCAAACTTGGTTTGTTTTTGCACGAAACTTGGCACACAACACTATTTGGTATATATTATTGTCTTGAAGTGGTTAGAATTGAAAATCATAGTCATATGCAAGAAATTACATGTTAAGTTGCGATTTTATGGGTTTTTAAGAGTTTTTGGCACTTTTGCGCATAAAATATCTTAAACTTTGTTTGTTTTGTACGAAACTCAGGACACAACACTATTTGGTATATATTATTGTGTTCAAGTGGTTAGAATTGAAAATCAAAGTCATATGCAAGAAATTACATGTTAAGTTGCAATTTTACAGGTTTTTAAGCGTTTTTGGCACTTTTGCGCAAAAAGTAGCTCAAACTAGGTTTGTTTTGCACGAAACTTGGAACCTAAAACTATTTGGTATACATTATTGTGTTGAAGTGGTTAGAATTTATTATCATAGTCATATGGAAGAAATTACATATTAAGTTGCGATTTTAAGGGTTTTTAAGCGTTTTTGGTACTTTTGAGCATAAAATAGCTCAAACTTGGTTTGTTTTGCACGAATCTTGGTACACAACACTATTTGGTATATATTATTGTGTTGAAGTGCTTAGAATTGAAAATCATAGTCTTATGCAGGAAATTACATGTTAAGTTGTAATTTTATGGGTTTTAAAGCGTTTTTGGCACTTTTCGCATAAAATAGCTCAAACTTGGTTTGATTTGCACGAAAGTTGGCATACAACATTATGTGGTATATATTATTATGTTGAAGTAGTTAGAATTGAAAATCATAGTCTTATGCTAAAAATTAAGTGCGAAGTTGCGATTTTAAGGGTTGTTAAGCGTATATGGCACTTTTGCGCAAAATGTAGTTCAAACTTGGTTTCTTTTGCACGAAACTTAGCACACAACATTATTCGTATATATTATTGTGTTGAAGTGGTTAAAATTAAAAATCATAGTCATATGCTAGAAATTACATGTTAAGTTGCGATTTTAAGGGCTTTTAAGCGTTTTTGGCACTTTTGTGCATCAAGTAGCTCAAAGTTGGTTTGTTTTGTACGAAACTTGGCACACAACACTATTTGGTATAAATTATTATGTTGAAGTGGTTTGAATTTAAAATCATAGTCATATGCAAGAAATTACATGTTATGTTGCGATTTTAAGGGTTTTTAAGCGTTTTTGGCACTTTTGCGCATAAAGTAGCTCAAACTTGGTTTGTTTTGCACGAAACTGGGCACACAACACTATTTGGTATATATTATTGTACTGAAGTGGTTAGAATTGAAAATCATAGTCAAATGCAAGACATTACATGTTACGTTGCGATTTTATGGGTTTTTATGCGTTTTTGGCACTTTTGTGCATAAAATAGCTCAAACTTGGTTCGTTTTGCACGAAAGTTAGCACAGAACAGTATGTGGTATATATTATTGTTTTGAATTTTTTAGAGTTGAAAATCATAGTTATATGCAAGAAATTACATGTTAAGTTGCGATTTTATGGGTTTTTAAACGTTTTTGACACTTTTGAGCATAAAGTAGCTCAAACTTGGTTTGATTTGCACGAAACTTGGCATACAACACTAATTGGTATATCTTATTATGTTGAAGTGGTTAGAATTTAAAATCATAGTCTTATGCTAGAAATTAAATGTTAAGTAGCGATTTTAAGGGTTGTTAAGTGTTTTTGGCACTTTTGCGTAAAATGTAGCTCAAACTTGGTTTCCTTCGCACGAAACTTAGCACACAAAATTATTTGTACATATTACTGTGTTGAAGTGGTTAAAATTGAAAATCATATTCATATGCTAGAAATTACATGTTAAGTTGCGATTTTAAGGGCTTTTAAGCGTTTTTGGCTCTTTTCCGCATAAAGTAGGTCAAACTTGGTTTGTTTTGTACGAAACTTGGAACACAACACTATTTGGTATATATTATTATGTTGAAGTATTTAGAATTTAAAATCACGGTGAAATGCAAGAAATTACGTGTTAAGTTGCGATTTTAAGGGTTTTTAAGCGTTTTTGGCACTTTTCGCATAAAGTAGCTCAAACTTGGTTTGTTTTACACGAAATTTGGCACACAACACTATTTGGTATATATTATTGTGTTGAAGTGTTTAGAATTGGAAATCATAGTCTTATGCAAGAAATTACATGTTAAGTTGCGATTTTCAGGGTTTTTAAGCGTTTTTGGCACTTTTGCGCATAAAGTATCTCAAACTTGGTTGGTTTTGAATGAAGCTTGGCACACAAAACTATTTGGTATAAATTATTATGTTGAAGTGGTTAGAATTGAAAATCATAGTCATATGCAAGAAATTACATGTTAAGTTGCAATTTTATGGGTTTTTAAGCGTTCTTGGCACTTTTCGCATAAAGTAGCTGACACTTGGTTTGATTTGCACGAAACTTGGCATACAACACTATTTGGTATATATTATTATGTTGAAGTGGTTAGAATTGAAAATCATAGTCTTATGCTAAAATTAAGTGTTAAGTTGCGATTTTAAGGGTTTTTAAGCGTTTTTGGCACTTTTGCGCATAAAGTAGCTCAAACTTCGTTTGTTTTACACGAAACTTGGCACACAACACTATTTGGTATATATTATTGTGCTGAAGTTGTTAGAATTGGAAATCATAGTCATATGCAAGAAATTTCATGTTAAGTTGCGATTTCAAGGGTTTTTAAGCGTTTTTGGCACTTTTGCGCATAAAGTAGCTCAAACTTGGTTGGTTTTGAACGAAACATGGCACACAAAACTATTTGGTATAAATTATTATGTTGAAGTGGTTTAAATTTAAAATCATAGTCATATGCAAGAAATTACATGTTAAGTTGCAATTTTATGGGTTATTAAGCGTTTTTGGTACTTTTCGCATAAAGTAGCTCAAACTTCGCATACAACACTATTTTGTATATATAATTGTGTTGAAGTGGTTAGAATTGGAAATCATAGTCATATGCAAGAAATTACATGTTAAGTTGTGATTTTAAGGGTTTTTGAGCGTTTTTGGCACTTTAGCGCATAAAGTAGCTCAAACTTGGTTTGTTTTGCACGAAAATTGGTACACAACACTATTTGGTATATATTATTGTGTTGAAGTGGTTAGAATTGAAAATCATAGTCATATGCAAGAAATTACATGTTAAGTTGCAATTTTATGGGTTTTTAAGTGTTTTTGGCACTTTTCGCATAAAGTAGCTCAAACTTGGTTTGATTTGCACGACACTTGGCATACAACACTATTTGGTGTATATTATATGTTGAAGTGTTAGAATTGAAAATCATAGTCTTATGCTAAAAATTAAGTGTTAAGTTGCGATTTAAGGGTTCTTAAGTCTTAGCTTTTTGGCACTTTTGCGCAAAATGTAGCTCAAACTTGGTTTCTTTTACACGAAACCTTAGCACACAACATTATTTGTATATATTATTATGTTGAAGTGGTTAAAATTGAAAATCATAGTCATACGCTAGAAATTACATGTTAAGTTGCGATTTTAAGGGCTTTAAGCGTTTTTGGCACTTTTTACGCATAAATTAGCTCAAACTTGGTTTGATTTGCACGAAACTTGGCATACAACACTAATTGGTATATCTTATTATGTGAAGTGGTTAGAATTTAAAATCATAGTCTTATGCTAGAAATTAAATGTTAAGTAGCGATTTTAAGGGTTGTTAAGTGTTTTTGGCACTTTTGCGTAAAATGTAGCTCAAACTTGGTTTCCTTCGCACGAAACTTAGCACACAAAATTATTGTACATATTACTGTGTTGAAGTGGTTAAAATTGAAAATCATATTCATATGCTAGAAATTACATGTTAAGTTGCGATTTTAAGGGCTTTAAGCGTTTTTGGCTCTTTTCCGCATAAAGTAGGTCAAACTTGGTTTGTTTTGTACGAAACTTGGAACACAACACTAGTTGGTATATATTATTATGTTCAAGTATTTAGAATTTAAAATCACGGTGAAATGCAAGAAATTACGTGTTAAGTTGCGATTTTAAGGGTTTTTAAGCGTTTTTGGCACTTTTCCGCATAAAGTAGCTCAAACTTGTTTGTTTTACACGAAATTTGGCACACAACACTATTTGGTATATATTATTGTGTTGAAGTGTTTAGAATTGGAAATCATAGTCTTATGCAAGAATTACATGTTAAGTTGCGATTTTCAGGGTTTTTAAGCGTTTTTGGCACTTTTGCGCATAAAGTATCTCAAACTTGGGTTGGTTTTGAATGAAGCTTGGCACACCAAAACTATTTGGTATAAATTATTATGTTGAAGTGGTTAGAATTGAAAATCATAGTCATATGCAAGAAATTACATGTTAAGTTGCAATTTTATGGGTTTTTAAGCGTTCTTGGCACTTTTCGCATAAAGTAGCTGACACTTGGTTTGATTTGCACGAAACTTGCATACAACACTATTTGGTATATATTATTATGTTGAAGTGGTTAGAATTGAAAATCATAGTCTTATGCTAAAATTAAGTGTTAAGTTGCGATTTTAAGGGTTTTTAAGCGTTTTTGGCACTTTTGCGCATAAAGTAGCTCAAACTTCGTTTGTTTTACACGAAACTTGGCACACAACACTATTTGGTATATATTATTGTGCTGAAGTTGTTAGAATTGGAAATCATAGTCATATGCAAGAAATTTCATGTTAAGTTGCGATTTCAAGGGTTTTTTAAGCGTTTTTGGCACTTTTGCGTATAAAGTAGCTCAAACTTGGTTGGTTTTGAACGAAACATGGCACACAAAACTATTTGGTATAAATTATTATGTTGAAGTGGTTTAAATTTAAAATCATAGTCATATGCAAGAAATTACATGTTAAGTTGCAATTTTATGGGTTATTAAGCGTTTTGGTACTTTTCGCATAAAGTAGCTCAAACTTAGTTTGATTTGCGCGAAACTTCGCATACAACACTATTTTGTATATATTATTGTGTTGAAGTGGTTAGAATTGGAAATCATAGTCATATGCAAGAAATTACATGTTAAGTTGTGATTTTAAGGGTTTTTGAGCGTTTTTGGCACTTTAGCGCATAAAGTAGCTCAAACTTGGTTTGTTTTGCACGAAAATTGGTACACAACACTATTTGGGTATATATTATTGTGTTGAAGTGGTTAGAATTGAAAATCATAGTCATATGCAAGAAATTACATGTTAAGTTGCAATTTTATGGGTTTTTAAGTGTTTTGGCACTTTTCGCATAAAGGTAGCTCAAACTTGGTTTGATTTGCACGACACTTGGCATACAACACTATTTGGTGTATATTATTATGTTGAAGTGTTTAGAATTGAAAATCATAGTCTTATGCTAAAAATTAAGTGTTAAGTTGCGATTTTAAGGGTTCTTAAGTGCTTTTGGCACTTTTGCGCAAAATGTAGCTCAAACTTGGTTTCTTTTACACGAAACTTAGCACACAACATTATTTGTATATATATTATGTTGAAGTGGTTAAAATTGAAAATCATAGTCATACGCTAGAAATTACATGTTAAGTTGCGATTTTAAGGGCTTTTAAGCGTTTTTGGCACTTTTACGCATAAATTAGCTCAAACTTGGTTTGATTTGCACGAAACTTGGCATACAACACTAATTGGTATATCTTATTATGTTGAAGTGGTTAGAATTTAAAATCATAGTCTTATGCTAGAAATTAAATGTTAAGTAGCGATTTTAAGGGTTGTTAAGTGTTTTTGGCACTTTGCGTAAAATGTAGCTCAAACTTGGTTTCCCTTCGCACGAAACTTAGCACACAAAATTATTTGTACATATTACTGTGTTGAAGTGGTTAAAATTGAAAATCATATTCATATGCTAGAAATTACATGTTAAGTTGCGATTTTAAGGGCTTTTAAGCGTTTTTGGCTCTTTTCCGCATAAAGTAGGTCAAACTTGGTTTGTTTTGTACGAAACTTGGAACACAACACTATTTGGTATATATTATTATGTTGAAGTATTTAGAATTTAAAATCACGGTGAAATGCAAGAAATTACGTGTTAAGTTGCGATTTAAGGGTTTTTAAGCGTTTTTGGCACTTTTCGCATAAAGTAGCTCAAACTTGGTTTGTTTACACGAAATTTGGCACACAACACTATTTGGTATATATTATTGTGTTGAAGTGTTAGAATTGGAAATCATAGTCTTATGCAAGAAATTACATGTTAAGTTGCGATTTTCAGGGTTTTTAAGCGTTTTTGGCACTTTTGCGCATAAAGTATCTCAAACTTGGTTGGTTTTGAATGAAGCTTGGCACACAAAACTATTGGTATAAATTATTATGTTTGAAGTGGTTAGAATTGAAAATCATAGTCATATGCAAGAAATTACATGTTAAGTTGCAATTTATGGGTTTTTAAGCGTTCTTGGCACTTTTCGCATAAAGTAGCTGGACACTTGGTTTGATTTGCACGAAACTTGGCATACAACACTATTTGGTATATATTATTATGTTGAAGTGGTTAGAATTGAAAATCATAGTCTTATGCTAAAATTAAGTGTTAAGTTTGCGATTTAAGGGTTTTTTAAGCGTTTTTGGCACTTTTGCGCATAAAGTAGCTCAAACTTCGTTTGTTTTACACGAACTTGGCACACAACACTATTTGGTATATATTATTGTGCTGAAGTTGTAGAATTGGAAATCATAGTCATATGCAAGAAATTTCATGTTAAGTTGCGATTTCAAGGGTTTTTAAGCGTTTTTGGCACTTTTGCGCATAAAGTAGCTCAAACTTGGTTGGTTTTGAACGAAACATGGCACACAAAACTATTTGGTATAAATTATTATGTTGAAGTGGTTAAATTTAAAATCATAGTCATATGCAAGAAATACATGTTAAGTTGCAATTTTATGGGTTATTAAGCGTTTTTGGTACTTTTCGCATAAAAGTAGCTCAAACTTAGTTTGATTTGCGCGAAACTTCGCATACAACACTATTTTGTATATATTATGTGTTGAAGTGGTTAGAATTGGAAATCATAGTCATATGCAAGAAATTACATGTTAAGTTTGTGATTTTAAGGGTTTTTGAGCGTTTTTGGCACTTTAGCGCATAAAGTAGCTCAAACTTGGTTTGTTTTGCACGAAAATTGGTACACAACACTATTTGGTATATATTATTGTGTTGAAGTGGTTAGAATTGAAAATCATAGTCATATGCAAGAAATTACATGTTAAGTTGCAATTTTATGGGGTTTTAAAGTGTTTTTGGCACTTTTCGCATAAAGTAGCTCAACTTGGTTTGATTTGCACGACACTTGGCATACAAACACTATTTGGTGTATATTATTATGTTGAAGTGTTTAGAAATTGAAAATCATAGTCTTATGCTAAAAATTAAGTGTTAAGTTGCGATTTTAAGGGTTCTTAAGTGCTTTTGGCACTTTTGCGCAAAATGTAGCTCAAACTTGGTTTCTTTTACACGAAACTTAGCACACAACATTATTTGTATATATTATTATGTTGAAGTGGTTAAAATTGAAAATCATAGTCATACGCTAGAAATTACATGTTAAGTTTGCGATTTTAAGGGCTTTTAAGCGTTTTTGGCACTTTTACGCATAATTAGCTCAAACTTGGTTTGATTTGCACGAAACTTGGCATACAACACTAATTGGTATATCTTATTATGTTGAAGTGGTTAGAATTTAAAATCATAGTCTTATGCTAGAAATTAAATGTTAAGTAGCGATTTTTAAGGGTTGTAAGTGTTTTTGGCACTTTGCGTAAAATGTAGCTCAAACTTGGTTTCCTTCGCACGAAACTTAGCACACAAAATTATTTGTACATATTACTGTGTTGAAGTGGTTAAAATTGAAAATCATATTCATATGCTAGAAATTACATGTTAAGTTGCGATTTTAAGGGCTTTTAAGCGTTTTTGGCTCTTTTCCGCATAAAGTAGGTCAAACTTGGTTTGTTTTGTACGAAACTTGGAACACAACACGATTTGGTATATATTATTATGTTGAAGTATTTAGAATTTAAAATCACGGTGAAATGCAAGAAATTACGTGTTAAGTTGCGATTTTAAGGGTTTTAAGCGTTTTGGCACTTTTCGCATAAAGTAGCTCAAACTTGGTTTGTTTTACACGAAATTTGGCACACAACACTATTTGGTATATATTATTGTGTTGAAGTGTTTAGAATTGGAAATCATAGTCTTATGCAAGAAATTACATGTTAAGTTGCGATTTTCAGGGTTTTTAAGCGTTTTTGGCACTTTTGCGCATAAAGTATCTCAAACTTGGTTGGTTTTGAATGAAGCTTGGCACACAAAACTATTTGGTATAAATTATTATGTTGAAGTGGTTAGAATTGAAAATCATAGTCATATGCAAGAAATTACATGTTAAGTTGCAATTTTATGGGTTTTTAGCGTTCTTGGCACTTTTCGCATAAAGTAGCTGACACTTGGTTTGATTTGCACGAAACTTGGCATACAACACTATTTGGTATATATTATTATGTTGAAGTGGTTAGAATTGAAAATCATAGTCTTATGCTAAAATTAAGTGTTAAGTTGCGATTTTAAGGGTTTTAAGCGTTTTTGGCACTTTTGCGCATAAAGTAGCTCAAACTTCGTTTGTTTTACACGAAACTTGGCACACAACACTATTTGGTATATATTATTGTGCTGAAGTTGTTAGAATTGGAAATCATAGTCATATGCAAGAAATTTCATGTTAAGTTGCGATTTCAAGGGTTTTTAAGCGTTTTTGGCACTTTTGCGCATAAAGTCGCTCATACTTGGTGGTTTTGAACGAACATGGCACACAAAAACTATTTGGTATAAATTATTATGTTGAAGTGGTTTAAATTTAAAATCATAGTCATATGCAAGAAATTACATGTTAAGTTGCAATTTTATGGGTTATTAAGCGTTTTTGGTACTTTTCGCATAAAGTAGCTCAAACTTAGTTTGATTTGCGCGAAACTTCGCATACAACACTATTTTGTATATATTATTGTGTTGAAGTGGTTAGAATTGGAAATCATAGTCATATGCAAGAAATTACATGTTAAGTTGTGATTTTAAGGGTTTTGAGCGTTTTGGCACTTTAGCGCATAAAGTAGCTCAAACTTGGTTTGTTTTGCACGAAAATTGGTACACAACACTATTTGGTATATATTATTGTGTTGAAGTGGGTTAGAATTGAAAATCATAGTCATATGCAAGAAATTACATGTTAAGTTGCAATTTTATGGGTTTTTAAGTGTTTTTGGCACTTTTCGCATAAAGTAGCTCTAACTTGGTTTGATTTGCACGACACTTGGCATACAACACTATTTGGTGTATATTATTATGTTGAAGTGTTTAGAATTGAAAATCATAGTCTTATGCTAAAATTAAGTGTTAAGTTGCGATTTTAAGGGTTCTTAAGTGCTTTTGGCACTTTTGCGCAAAATGTAGCTCAAACTTGGTTTCTTTTACACGAAACTTAGCACACAACATTATTTGTATATATTATTATGTTGAAGTGGTTAAATTGAAAATCATAGTCATACGCTAGAAATTACATGTTAAGTTGCGATTTTAAGGGCTTTTAAGCGTTTTTGGCACTTTTACGCATAAATTAGCTCAACTTGGTTTGATTTGCACGAAACTTGGCATACAACACTAATTGGTATATCTTATTATGTTGAAGTGGTTAGAATTTAAAATCATAGTCTTATGCTAGAAATTAAATGTTAAGTAGCGATTTTAAGGGTTGTTAAGTGTTTTTGGCACTTTTGCGTAACATGTAGCTCAAACTTGTTTCCTTCGCACGAAACTTAGCACACAAAATTATTTGTACATATTACTGTGTTGAAGTGGTTAAAATTGAAAATCATATTCATATGCTAGAAATTACATGTTAAGTTGCGATTTAAGGGCTTTTAAGCGTTTTTGGCTCTTTTCCGCATAAAGTAGGTCAAACTTGGTTTGTTTTGTACGAAACTTGGAACACAACACTATTTGGTATATATTATTATGTTGAAGTATTAGAATTTAAAATCACGGTGAAATGCAAGAAATTACGTGTTAAGTTGCGATTTTAAGGGTTTTTAAGCGTTTTTGGCACTTTTCGCATAAAGTGAGCTCAAACTTGGTTTGTTTTACACGAAATTTGGCACACCAACACTATTTGGTATATATTATTGTGTTGAAGTGTTTAGAATTGGAAATCATAGTCTTATGCAAGAAATTACATGTTAAGTTGCGATTTTCAGGGTTTTTAAGCGTTTTTGGCACTTTTGCGCATAAAGTATCTCAAACTTGGTTGGTTTTGAATGAAGCTTGGCACACAAAACTATTTGGTATAATTATTATGTTGAAGTGGTTAGAATTGAAAATCATAGTCATATGCAAGAAATTACATGTTAAGTTGCAATTTTATGGGTTTTTAAGCGTTCTTGGCACTTTTCGCATAAAGTAGCTGACACTTGGTTTGATTTGCACGAAACTTGGCATACAACACTATTTGGTATATATTATTATGTTGAAGTGGTTAGAATTGAAAATCATAGTCTTATGCTAAAATTAAGTGTTAAGTTGCGATTTTAAGGGTTTTTAAGCGTTTTTGGCACTTTTGCGCATAAAGTAGCTCAAACTTCGTTTGTTTTACACGAAACTTGGCACACAACACTATTTGGTATATATTATTGTGCTGAAGTTGTTAGAATGGAAATCATAGTCATATGCAAGAAATTTCATGTTAAGTTGCGATTTCAAGGGTTTTTAAGCGTTTTTGGCACTTTTGCGCAGTAAAGTAGCTCAAACTTGGTTGGTTTTGAACGAAACATGGCACACAAAACTATTTGGTATAAATTATTATGTGAAGTGGTTTAAATTTAAAATCATAGTCATATGCAAGAAATTACATGTTAAGTTGCAATTTTATGGGTTATTAAGCGTTTTTGGTACTTTTCGCATAAAGTAGCTCAAACTTAGTTTGATTTGCGCGAAACTTCGCATACAACACTATTTTGTATATATTATTGTGTTGAAGTGGTTAGAATTGGAAATCATAGTCATATGCAAGAAATTACATGTTAAGTTGTGATTTTAAGGGTTTTTGAGCGTTTTTTGCACTTTAGCGCATAAAGTAGCTCAAACTTGGTTTGTTTTGCACGAAAATTGGTACACAACACTATTTGGTATATATTATTGTGTTGAAGTGGTTACAATTGAAAATCATAGTCATATGCAAGAATTACATGTTAAGTTGCAATTTTATGGGTTTTTAAGTGTTTTTGGCACTTTTCGCATAAAGTAGCTCAAACTTGGTTTGATTTGCACGACACTTGGCATACAACACTATTTGGTGTATATTATTATGTTGAAGTGTTTAGAATTGAAAATCATAGTCTTATGCTAAAAATTAAGTGTTAAGTTGCGATTTTAAGGGTTCTTAAGTGCTTTTGGCACTTTTGCGCAAAATGTAGCTCAAACTTGGTTTCTTTTACACGAAACTTAGCAGCACACAACATTATTGTATATATTATTATGTTGAAGTGGTTAAAATTGAAAATCATAGTCATACGCTAGAAATTACATGTTAAGTTGCGATTTTAAGGGCTTTTAAGCGTTTTTGGCACTTTTACGCATAAATTAGCTCAAACTTGGTTTGATTTGCACGAAACTTGGCATACAACACTAATTGGTATATCTTATTATGTTGAAGTGGTTAGAATTTAAAATCATAGTCTTATGCTAGAAATTAAATGTTAAGTAGCGATTTTAAGGGTTGTTAAGTGTTTTTGGCACTTTTGCGTAAATGTAGCTCAAACTTGGTTTCCTTCGCACGAAACTTAGCACACAAAATTATTGTACATATTACTGTGTTGAAGTGGTTAAAATTGAAAATCATATTCATATGCTAGAAATTACATGTTAAGTTGCGATTTTAAGGGCTTTTAAGCGTTTTTGGCTCTTTTCCGCATAAAGTAGGTCAAACTTGGTTTGTTTTGTACGAAACTTGGAACACAACACTATTGGTATATATTATTATGTTGAAGTATTTAGAATTTAAAATCACGGTGAAATGCAAGAAATTACGTGTTAAGTTGCGATTTTAAGGGTTTTTAAGCGTTTTTGGCACTTTTCGCATAAAGTAGCTCAAACTTGGTTTGTTTTACACGAAATTTGGCACACAACACTATTTGGTATATATTATTGTGTTGAAGTGTTTAGAATTGGAAATCATAGTCTTATGCAAGAAATTACATGTTAAGTTGCGATTTTCAGGGGTTTTTAAGCGTTTTTGGCACTTTTGCGCATAAAGTATCTCAAACTTGGTTGGTTTTGAATGAAGCTTGGCACACAAAACTATTTGGTATAAATTATTATGTTGAAGTGGTTAGAATTGAAAATCATAGTCATATGCAAGAAATTACATGTTAAGTTGCAATTTTATGGGTTTTTAAGCGTTCTTGGCACTTTTCGCATAAAGTAGCTGACACTTGGTTTGATTTGCACGAAACTTGGCATACAACACTATTTGGTATATATTATTATGTTGAAGTGGTTAGAATTGAAAATCATAGTCTTATGCTAAAATTAAGTGTTAAGTTGCGATTTTAAGGGTTTTTAAGCGTTTTTGGCACTTTTGCGCATAAAGTAGCTCAAACTTCGTTTGTTTTACACGAAACTTGGCACACAACACTATTGGTATATATTATTGTGCTGAAGTTGTTAGAATTGGAAATCATAGTCATATGCAAGAAATTTCATGTTAAGTTGCGATTTCAAGGGTTTTTAAGCGTTTTTGGCACTTTTGCGCATAAAGTAGCTCAAACTTGGTTGGTTTTGAACGAAACATGGCACACAAAACTATTTGGTATAAA